>NC_034596.1:35877263-35882267 GCF_900095145.1 Mus pahari
TATCTTGGGTATTCTAAGTTTCTGGGCTAATATCCGCTTATCAGTGAGTGCATATCTAGTGACTTCTTTTGTGATTGGGTTACCTCACTAAGGATGATACCCTCCAGATACATCCATTTGCCCAAGAATTTCATAAATTCAACCCCACATCAAAATGTGTCAGAGCCTGAGGGAACAGTCAAACAATGTGAGACAGCCAACTCCTCACACTACACCAATGATTCTCTGCTATGCTTGGAGACAGAAACCTAGCTGGGAGGCTTCAAGCAGCAGCTGATGCAGTTTGATACAGAGAGCCAAAGCCACGCATCAGGTGAAGCTCAGAGCTTCTTGTAGAAGAGTTGGGGATAGAAGTGAGCAAGTCGATGTGTTAAAGGACACCACAAGAAGATCCACAGTGTCAACTAACCAGGGATTACAGGGGCTCACAGAGCCTGAGCTATCAACCAAGAAGCATGCAGAAGCTGGACCTAGATACTCTACTCTTCTAGCAAATGTGTAGCTTCGACTTCATGTGACTCTTCTAACAAATGGAACGGGTGCTGTCTCAGTCTATGTTTCCTGCCATTGGATCCCCTTCCCTCTACCTGGACTTCCTGATTTATCTTCAGTGGGAGAGGACATGCCTAGTTATGCTGGGACTAGATGTCCTGTAAAGCTAAGTAATAACAATTCAAATGGATATGCCCACTAAAACCCATATTGGAAAAGAAACAATGAAACACTTGTAATTGGGTCTGAATATGAGAAAGTACCTACACCCTACTCTTTCCTTTGAAAGACTGATTCAAGCTACAAAGTAAGGTGAAGGCATATTACAGGAAAGAGAAAGTGCATCCAGGAGTGGTGGTACATACTCAGCACTTGGAAGGCCAATACAGTCAACTAAGGAGTACAAGGTCACCCTCATTCCTAAATCAAGTTTAAGTTGACCCTTGGACTACTTGAGTTGTGTCTTAAAGCACACACACACACACACACACACATACACACACACACACAGAATGTGAATAATGAATACATTTCAAATGAGTGTATGTTAGTTGGCAACAAGAGAGCAGGAATTTTGATGAAATGTTGGAGGTATCAGGAAAATTTCATCCTAATTTAAAACTTGTATAATCTCTTAGAGATTTGCTGCATATGTGTTCAAGCAGAAAGAAGACAGGATTGCTTTTATTTAGAAGGACTACTCTAAAAACGTAGTAACTTTGGAAACAGCATAAATGGAAATGTATCATCTCCACCAAGGGTCATGAGCTGAAGTTTCAAGTTAAGACAGAAGATGTATGGCTGGGTATAAATCAAAGTTATGGTTATGATAATGGTGCTAATGATGGCAATGCTAGTGTTGATGAGGGTGGTGGTGCTCTCTTTGCTCCAACTGATGACAATTGCAGGTAGCATCTTTGAAAATTTACTATTTGGCATGTACTATAGAAATTTTATTGCATAACTATATCAAGTAATTTTCCTGACAACCCTTTAAAGTCAAACCTGTTTTTATTTTCCTTTGAAAGAAGAGAAAATTACTCCTTAGAAGGCTGAATAATTATTTTAATGGTACCAGAAAGTGAAAGTTAGAGACAATTTTTTCATGTGTGTTGGTTTATTTATAAATACCATAGGTTCAATATGAGGAGAATTTATACAAGCATATCTTATTTTTTATGTCATCAACATATTACAGCAAGCAATTTGATGGATATTGAGACCATCCAGGACAAGATTTTTTTTTTTGCATGTACACACCATTCTATTTCTCCAACTACCTCTGATACTTGTATCTGTTCTGTTAATTCACAATACTTTAACATTCCAACATATTATCTAATATGCCCATTATGCATGCTATTGATAAACTTGAGATACTTGGGAAAATAGAGATGTAATATGTATTTTAAAAGCCTATAATATCATAAGTATTTGCCTGTGGGAATCAGAAACCCAAGAATAAAATTTTAAACAAGCAACACCAGCATATATCACAGATAGTACTGTATAGGGAGAACCCCATGATGCTTAAATTAAGAGTCATGGTACTTTGATCATTTTAAGCTCACTTGAAATCAGGAAACAATGATACACTGCTGGTTATCATTGAGACAAACAAGGAGTAGCTTCCTTGGTTGCATTGTTTGGCATCTTTATTTTTTTTTATTTAATTTCAAGTTTATTACAGTTGAATGCTAGCATCTGATCAGTGGATGGAAATGAGTAAATTATATTTGTTTGTTGACATGAAGAGGGTAGTGTTAAACTACCTGGTAGATGTGAGGGAAGAAAAAAGGGCTCTCTTGTATTCATCACCTGATCACACTGTAAGTAAATTGTCTATCGATTTCCAGTTGTGAAGAAACCAGGCATGTTTTATTTACTTCAGGTAGTGGAGCTCCATCATGATCCCTGCCAGGAAGGGAGATAGGAAACTGCTTTGTGCCGAAGTGTTGGTGGGAGGTCTGTAACTTCCTGTAACCTTCTTATGGGTCAATATTTTCAACAGGCTTGGCATCTTTCTTGTCCAAACATTTCTAGCTAGAAGAATGCTTTTCTAGAAAGCTTGTCCCTACAGAAATCAGACCATTTGTCATTTAAATCGGTGCCTTTACAATGTAAAAATGCATTACCAAGTGACTGGCAAAAAAGAAAATGGGACTTTGCTATATAAACCCAGTTATAATGACCATCTTTTTTCTAAGACCCTTAGGAGATTTAGAGTATGTCACACTGATAGTTGAAAATGGAACTCAAGCATGTGACATTTTGAAATGAAAAAAGTACAGTTAAACAGGGGAAAATTCGCTATCAGCAATTCTGTGTAAAAATGAAAATGTTATTTGGAGCCTGTTCAGTGACAAAATATGCATTTGACCTAAATTTTTTACTTTCTTTTTTTTATTAGATATTTTCTTTATTTACATTTCAAATGTTATCCCCTTACCCCCTTTCCCCTCTGAAAATCCCCTATCCCCACTCCCTCCCCCTGCTCACCAACCTACACACTTCCACATCCTGGCTCTGGCATTCCCCTATACTGGGGCATAGAACCTTCACAGGACCAAGGGCTTCTCCTCCCATTGATGACCAACTAGGCCATCCCCTGCTACATATACAGCTAGAGCCACGAGACCACCGTGTGTTTTATTTGAATGGTGGCTTAGTCCCAGAGAGCTCTGGGGGTATGGGTTAGTTCAGATTGTTGTTCCTCCTATGGGGCTACAAACCTGTTCAGCTCCTTGGGTACTTTCTCTAGCTCCTTCTTTGGGAACACTGTGCTCCATCCAATGGATGATTGTGAGCATCCACTTCTGTATTTGTCAAGCACTGGCAAAGCCTCTCAGGAGGCTATATCAGGTTCCTTTCCGAAAGCCCTTGTTGGCAACAGAAATAGTGTCTGGTTTTGGTGGTTGTTTATGGGATGGATCCCCAGGTGGGGTAGTCTCTGAATGGTCATTCCTTCAGTCTCTGCTCCAAACTTTGTCTCTGTAACTCCTTCCATGGGTATTTTGTTCCCCTTTCTAAGAAGAATCAAAGTATAAACACTTTGGTCTTCCTCTTTAAGTTTCATGTGTTTTGAAAATTGTATCTTGAGTATTCTGAGCTTCTGAGCTTCCAATTATCAGTGAGTGCATATCATGTGTGTTCTTTTGTGAATGGATTACCTCACTTAGGATGATATCCTCCACATCCATCCATTTGTCTGTGGGTTTCATAAATTCATTGTTTTTAAATAGCTGAGTAGTACTACGTTGTGTAAGTGTACCACCACATTTTCTGTATCCATTCCTCTGTTAAGGGGCATCTGGGTTCTTTCTAGATTCTGGCTATTATAAATAAGGCTGCTATGAACATAGTGGAGCATGTGTCCTTATTGCAAGTTGGAGCATCTTCCGGGTACATGCTTAGGAGTGGTATCTTCCAGTAGCATTATGTCCAGTTTTCTGAGGTACTGCCAAATTGATTTCCAGAGTGGTTTTACAAGCTTTCAATCCCACCAGCAATGGAGAAGTGTTCCTCTTTCTCCACATCCTGGCCAGCATTTGCTGTCAACTGAGTTTTTGATCTTAGCCATTCTGACTGGTGTGAGGTGGAATCTCAGGTTTGTTTTGATTTGCATCCTGATGACTAAGGATGTTGAATATTTTTTAGGTGCTTCTCAGTCATTCAGTATTCCTCAGTTGAGAATTCTTTGTTTAGATCTTTATTATCTAAAAATAACCCATTTTTTTAAATAACCCATTTTTAATAGGATTATTTGGATCTCTGGAGTCTAACTTCCTGAGTTATTTCTATATATTGGATATTAGCCCTTTATTATATTTAGGATTGGTAAAAACTTTTCCCAATCTGTTGGTTGCCTTTATGTCCAACTGACAATGTTTTTGCCTTATAGAAGCTTTGCAATTTTTTGAGGTCCCATTTGTTAATTCTCGATCTTACAGCACAAGCCATTGCTGTTCTGTTCAGGAATTTTTCCCCTGTGCCCATGTCTTCAAGACTCTTCCCTGCTTTCTCCTCTATAAGTTTCAGTGTTTCTGGGATTATGTGGAGTTCCTTTATCCACTTAGAATTGAGCTTCGTACAAGGCAATAAGAATAGATCAATTCATATTCTTCTACATGCTAAATGCCAGTTGAGCCAGCAACATTTGTTGAAAATGCTGACTTTTTTCCACTGGATGGTTTTAGCTCCTTTGTCAAAGATCAAGTGACCATAGGTGTATGGGTTCATTTCTAGGTCTTCAATTCTATTCCATTGATCCACCTGTCTGTCACTGTACCATTACCATGCAGTTTTTATCACAATTGCTCTATAGTACAGCTTGAGGTCAGGCATGGTGATTCCACCAGAGGTTCTTTTATTGTTGAGAATAGTTTTTGCTATCCTAGGTTTTTTGTTATTCCTGATGAATTTGCAAATTGCCCTTTCTAACTCTGTGAAGAATTGAGTTGGAAATTTGATGGGGATTATATTGAATCTGTAGATTGCTTTAAGCAAGATAAC
>NC_034596.1:35882292-35901446 GCF_900095145.1 Mus pahari
TTTTTTTTTTTTTTTTAGACAGGGTTTCTCTGTATAGCCCTGACTATCCTGGAACTCACTTTGTAGACCAGGCTTACCTCGAACTCAGACATTCCTGCCTCTGCCTTCCAAGTGCTGGGATTAATGGCATGTACCACCACTGCCTGGCTTCTTCCATTTCTTTCTTCAGAGATTTGAGTTCTTTTCATACAATTCTTTTACTCAGTTAGAGTCATGCCAAGGTATTTTACATAATTTGTGACTATTTCAAAGGGTGTTGTTTGCATAATTTCTTTCTCAACCTGTTTATCCTTTGTGTATATAAAGGCCACTGATTTGTTTAAGTTAATTTTATATCTAGCTACTTCACTGAAGTTGTTATCAGGTTTAGGAGTCCTCTGGTGGAATTTTTGGGGTCACTTATGTATACTATCACATCATCTGCAAATAGTGATATTTTGACTTCTTCCTTCCCGATTTGCATCCCTTTGATCTCCTTTTGTTGTCTAATTGCTCTGGCTAGGACTTCAAGTACTATATTGAACAGGAAGGGAGAGAGTGGGCAGCCTTCTCTAGTCCTTGATTTTAGTGGGATTGCTTCAAGTTTCTCTCCATTTAATTTGAGGTTGGCTGCTGTTTGCTGTATATTGCTTTTATTATGTTTAGCTATGGGCCTTGAGTTTTTCCAAGACTTTTATCATGAATGAGTGTTGCATTTGTCAATTGTTTTCTCAGCATGTACTGATATGATCATGGGTTTATTTTGTCTGTGAGTTTGTTTATGTAGCTGATTACATTGATTGATTTCCATATATTGAACCATCCCTGAATCCCTGGGATGAATCCTGCTTGATCATGATGGATGATCATTTTGTTGTGTTCTTGGATTGGTTTGTGGTAATTTTGTTGAGTATTTTTGCATCGATATTCATAAGGGAAATTGGTCTGAAGTTCTCTTTCTTTGTTTGGTCTTTGTGTTGTTTAGGTATCAGAGTAATTGTGGCTTCATAGAACAAATTGGGTAGAGTACCTTCTGTTTCTATTTTGTGGCATAGTTTGAGGAATATTGGAATTAGGTCTTCTTTGAAGGTCTGATAGAACTCTGCACTAAACCTATCAGGTCCTTGGCTTATTTTTGGTTGGGAGACTATTAATAATTGATTCTCTTTCTAAAGGGGACGTGGGACTGTTTAGATTGCTAATCTGATCATGATTTAACTTTGGCAACTGGTATCTGTCTAGAAAATTGTCCATTTCATCCAGGTTTTCCAGTTTTGCTGAGTATAGGCTTTTGTAGTAGCATCTGATGATTTTTTTGGATTTCCTCAGATTCTGTTGTTATGCATCCCTTTTCATTTCTGATTTTGTTAATTAGGATACTGTCCCTGTGCCCTCTAGTTAGTCTGGCTAAGGGTCTATCTATTTTGTTGATTTTCTCAAAGAACCAGCTCCTGGTTTAGTTGATTGTTTGTATAGTTCATTTTGTTTCCACTTGGTTGATTTCAGCCCTGAGTTTGTTTATTTCCTGCTGTCTACTCCTCTTGCATGAATTTGCTTCCTTTTGTTCTAGAGCTTTTAGGTGTGCAGTCAAGATGCTAGTGTAAGCTCTCTTCAGTTTCTTTTTGGAGGCACTCAGAGCTATGAGTTTTCCTCTTAGGACTGCCTTCATTGTATCCCATAACTTGGGGTATGTTGTGGCTTCATTTTCATTAAACTCTAAATATTTTGTACTTCTTTATTTCTTCCTTGACGAAGTTATCATTGAGTAGAGTGTTGTTCAGCTTCCACGTGTATGTGGGATTTCTACTATTTAATGTTATTGAATACCATCCTTAGTCTGTGGTGATCTGATAAGAAGCATGGGATTATTTTAATATTTTTATATCTATTGTGACCTGTTTTGTGACCAATTATATGGTCAGTTTTGGAGAAGTTACCATGAGGTGCTGAGAAGAAGATATATCCTTTTGTTTTAGGATAAAATATTCTATAGATATCTGTTAAATGCATTTGGTTCATAACTTCTGTTAGTTTCACTATGTCTCTGTTTAGTTTCTGTTTCTCTAATCTGTCTATTGTTGAGTGAGGAGTGTTAAAGTCTCCCACTATTTTTGTATGGGGTGCAATATGTGCCTTCAACTTTAGTCAAGTTTTTTTTTTTTTTTAATTACTGTGTCTGCCCTTGTATTTGGAGCATAGATAATTCAGAATTAAGAGTTCATCTTTTTAGATTTTTACCTTTGATGTATGTGAAGTGCCCCTCCTTGTCTTTTTTGATAACTTTAGATTGAAGGTCAATTTTATTCGATATTAGAATCGCTACTCCAGCTTTTTTCTTCACACCATTTGCTTAGAAAATTGTTTTCCAGCCTTTTACTCTGAGGTAGCTTCTCTCTTTGTCCCTGAGGTATGTTCCCTGTATGCAGCGATATGTTGGGTCCTGTTTATGAAGCCAGTCTGTTAGTCTGTGTCTTTTTATTGGGGAATTGAGTCCATTGATATTAAGATATAGTAAGGAAAAGTAATTGTTGCTTCCTGTTATTTTTGTTGTTAGAGTTGGGATTCTGTTCATGTGCCTATCTTCTTTCAGGTTTGTTAAAAGATTACTTTCTTGCTTTTTCTAGGGCGTAGTTTCCCTCAGTGTGTTGGAGTTTTTCCCTTCAGTATCTTTTGAAGGACTGGTTTTGTGGAAAGATATTGTGCAAATTTGGCTTTATCATGGATTACTTTGGTTTCTCCATCTATGGTAATTGAGAGTTTTGCTGGGTATAGTAGCCTGGGCTGGCATTTGTGTTCTCTTAGGGTCTATATGACATCTGTCCAGGATCTTCTGGCTTTCATAATNTCTGGTGAAAAGTCTGGTGTAATTCTAATAGTTCTGCCTTTATATGTTACTTGACCTTTTAACCTTAGTTCTTTTAATATTCTATCTTTGTTTAGTGTATTTGATGTTTTGATTATTATGCTTCAGGAGGAATTTCTTTTCTGGTCCAGTCTATTCGGGGTTCTCTAGGCTTCTTGTTTGCTCATGGGCATCTCTTTCTTTCAGTTAGGGAAGTTTTCTTCTGTAATTTTGTTGAAGATATTTGCTGACCCTTTAAGTTGGAAATCTTTGCTCTCTTCTATACCTATTATCCTTAAATTTGGTCTTCTCATTGTGTCCTGGATTTCCTGGATGTTTTTGGTTAGTATCTTTTTTGCATTTTGCATTTTCTTTGATTGTTGTGTCAATGTTTTCTGTGGTACCTTCTGCACCTGAGATTCTCTCTTCTGTCTCTTGTATTCTGTTAGTGATGCTTTCATCTATGGCTCCTGACTTCTTTCCTAGGTTTTCCATCTCCAGAGTTGTCTCCCTTTGTGATTTCTTTATTGTTTCTATTTTCAGTTTTAGATCTTGGATGGTTTTGTTCAATTCCTTCACCTGTTTACCTGTGTTCTCCTGTAATTCTTCAAGGGATTTTTGTGTTTCCTCTTTAAGGGCTCCTACCTGTTTAGCTGTGTTCTCCTGTATTTCTTTAAAAGAGTTATTAATGCCCTTCTTAAAATCCTCTACCATCATCGAGAGATATGATTTTAAATTCAAATCTTGCTTTTCTGGTGTGGTATACAGGACTCGCTGTGGTGAATGTACTGGGTTCCGATGATGCCAAGCAGTCTTGGTTTCTGTTTGTAAGATTCTTGCATTTGCCTTTTGCCATCTGTTAATCTCTGATGTTCTTGCTGTTTCTGGCTGGAGCTTGTTCCTCCTGTGAGTCTGTTAGCCTCCTGGGAGATTAGCTCTCTCCTGGAAAGACCATTGCACTGAGGGTTGTGGAACAGCCCCACCTCCTGGCTGCAGATATAGCCTTGCAGGAGCCTATCTGAGCTGCTCTGCTGCTTCTGCAGCCTGTGCACTCCTGAGTAGACCCTCAGAGAATCACTGGAGAGAAAATGGTGACCTCTCCCAAGTCCCAGGGTCAGACATTCCTAGAGGCAACCTCTCCTCTGGCAGGGAATGTGCCCAGTGCCCAGAGGGCTGCAGGGCAGCCCCACCTCCTGGCTGCAGATGTAGGCCTGTAGAACCCTGTTCCAGCTGCTCTGCTACTTCTGCACCCTGTGTACTCCTGAAGGGACCAGCCTAGAGAGTCACTGGAGAAAACATCTGGAGACAAATTTTCAAAAGTTGTTTGGATTCTGATTTAAGGTTTCGATAATATTTTACACCTCAGTAAATATCCAGAAAATAAATTTTTTCACTGGGCAGTAGGAAAAAAGCACAATTAGGGGAGAACTTGGGATTTGATTCTGACATTATAACTTAGAAGCCACTACAACAGTGTCATGATTATTGTGACTAAGAATCATGCAGAGGTGATAGATTAATGGGTAATTATTATTTGTGTGGGAGAAAATCGTCTAATGAAATCATAGCTAAACTATGTCTTTGCCTTATCTTCCTAGTGAGATAATTTCTAATAGCATTTTTATAATATGACAAAGAAAACTACTTTGTAAATGCACATAGAGGGCCAAGTATTGAGCATGATTGCACTGACTGGATAAATTTAGGAGTTCTACCAACTTTTTTGTCATTGACTTGTTCAACTTTAATTAATTTGATACATTTAAAATTTATCAAAAAAATTTAAACACTAACTTATGGATAGAAGACAACTAAGAACAAAATATTATCAGAGTCAAATAAACATACAGTTTCAAAGAATACTTATCTTGAAAATGTTTCAGCATATAATGATAATAATTTCTATTATATTAAAAATTCTTCCTGAAACAAGAAACCCATGTTCCTTCCAATCTCATTTCAAGACTCATACCAGCTATTCAACTGGCACACTATATCTGTGCAATCTTTGATTTCCATATCTTTATTAGATCTGCTTAAGAACCCAGGTTTGTATTCATAATTCTGTATATAACTGCTGTGTGACATCATCCTTCTGGTCCAAAAAACCCAAAAAGACAAACACACACACACACACACACACACACACACACACACACACAAAACTCTGAAAACATTCTTTGAAAAAGATCTAGAGTAAATACAAGTTTTTCTTTTATTGAAAATACATTATTTTTCTCATGTAATATATTCTGATTATGATTATGTATTTTTTCCTCCCTCTATATCTTCTACTTCTTACTCCAGGCTTTTACTCCTGACCTCAGCTCCCATCCAAATCCATCTCTTTCTGTTTCTCATTACAAAATTACCTGGCTTATAAATCTTAGAATCTAAGAGATAATAACATGATGTTATATATGATATAATATGATATGATACATGGTATAACAAGAGCTAGCACATTGTAATATGACAAAACAAACAAAGAAAAGAAAAAGAAGCCAAGAAAAGTAGCATTACATATTTAATGTGTGTGCTCTTGTGTTTAGTACATACATATTAAGAACTGCAAATTCCTCTTTGTAGATTTTTATTTTCATAAATTTGTACTGTCCTTCCCTGTTTTTTTTATTATTAGTTTGGTTTGAAGTCTCTATTTTCAGATATTAAAATGTTAATGCCAGTTTGCCTTTTATGTCAATTTACTTGGAATACCTTTTACCCTCCTTTCACCTGGAGGTGGTGTTTGCCCTTGATGTTAAAACTTATTTCTTGGATGTAGCAGAGAGATGGGTAATGTTTCTTAATTGATTCTTTGGTTTGTATCTTTTTACTGGGGAATTGACACAATTGATGCTAAGAAATATGAGTCAGCACTATTTGTGAATTCTGATTTTTGTTGGTGTATGTGTGTGTATGTGTGTGTGTGTGTGTNTGTGTGTGTGTGTGTCTATGCCTGTGCATACACATGTATCTCTTCTTTTAATTTACTTGTCCAGGATTATTTATTTTTCCTGAGTGTGATTAACCTCCTTAAGACAGATTTCTTATTCTAGTGCGTGATGTATGGATAAATTTGTACACTTATATGACTTAAATTTATCATAAATTTCCTGTTTACTTCATCTGGCTTTGAGAGTATACATTGAGAAGTCAGATGTTTCTGCATTTGTATTTTAATTGGTCTTTTTTCCCTGCAGTGTTAAATATTCTTTCTTTCTTTGGTGCATTTATCTGTTTTGATTACTATGTGCTATGGGGACATTATTTCCTGGTCCAATGGATTTATTGTTCTCTATGTTTCTTGTTCTCTGGTATGCATATCCTTCATTACAATAGGGGAATTTTCTTCCATGGTTCTATTGAACATATTTACTCTGACTTTGGTTTGGATTGTTTTCCTTCTCGTCTATTCCTATTATTCTTAAATTTGGTCTTTACTTGGCTTCCCAAATTTGCTGGATGTTTTGTGACAGGAGTCTTTAAATTTAACATTTTCTTTGACTGAAATAGCTATTTCTTCTATGTCCTTAATACCTGAGATTCTCACTTCCATCTCGTAATTTTTCTGATGAGGCTTACCTCTGAGGTTTCTATTTGAGTTATCAATTTTTCTACTTGCAGATTTTCTTCAGTTTGGGTTTTTTTCTTTATTGTTTCTATTTCTATTTCAGCTTTCAGGTTTGAAATTGTTCTGAGTGAGGTAAAGACCTCTATCATCTACTGGGGATGAGACAGGACAGTAAAAGATGTTGCTAGAGAGCTGAGGATGAGACTCAAGGATTGGATTCAGAGGAAGGGAGGGACAGGTGAAGATCTGCAGTTAGCTTAAATGCTTTCTTTACAAGCCTTCTTATAACCAAGTATGTATAATCATAATCATCTATGATTTTCAAATTGTATGATAATTATGCTATAGTATACTTAAGCAAGTGTTACTCACATTATCTTATCAGCATGTAATAAGCTTAAAAGGACAGATAAGTGATATTTAAAACATCCAGGAGAACTACAATTTTGAAGTTTCCCTTGAGTAGTTTCTCAAAGTCTTAGGAGTTGTTCCAGTTTTGGCAATGTAGATTAAAAAGAAAAGAAAACAAAACAAACAAAAGAAGAAGAACAGAGAGCAGTGTATAATTATCATTTTGCTAATTCGACATTCAGTTATCTAAGAACATACAAGGTAAAATGGCGAGATAGGGAAAACAAATCTTTGCCTAAACAGACATCTAGAGATATATTAAAAGCATAGACATTGAAATAAGTTTTTGAAACAAGGTTTATACAGTTAGTTTAAGGCTTTCAGCTTATTGAAATGTTTGTCTAGATCCTTCAGACTCATACATTTTTCATTGAACTATTGTAGGTAGAAAACACACTGAATTCAAACTCACTAATATATCCTCAGGGAGTATCAAAATCAACAGTGTCATCAATAATATCTGAGTGTCTTCTGATTGATTAAAAGTAATTAAATATCTAATTAAATAGTCATTTCATCTCAAATGTTTATGTTGCATCCAATACTGATCACTAGCAATTTTCTCTGAACAAATAAAACCACATGTTTTTACTGTTGCATCACTGAAAATCTCATAAGTAAGTAATTTATCTGTGTCTAAACAAAGAAAATAAATGAGGAACTATGCAATTAAGGAAGGAATTCATTTTCATCTGGTTAGATTCCATCAAGATATTTTCTCAATAGTACCATTGACTCTCCTCTTCTAGGTTCTGTAAATAAAACTTAAAATTAATACTGGTTTATTTATATATACTGTATAAAATCCATGTTTAAAATGAAATTGTTCTCTGTAAGTACAATCTGTGTCAGCCAGCTCCTGGTAGAGCCACTCAGAGGATAACCATGTAAGCAAGGCTCCTGCCTGTAAGCACAATGTAGCATAAGTAATAGAGTCAGGGTTTGGTGCCCACCCATGGGATAGATCCCAATGGGATAGATCCCAAGTTGAACCAGTCATGGGGTGGCCTTGCCTTCAATCTCTCTTCCATCTTTGTTCCTGTATTTCTTTTCGACAGGAACAATTCTGGATCCGAATTTTTGAAGGTAGGTAGGTATCCCCATCTCTCCACTGGGGATCCTGTCTAACTCCTGGAGGTGGTCTCTTCAGGTTCCATCTCCCCACTGTTGGGCATTTCAGATAAGGTCATCCTCATTAAGTCCTGGGAACCTCTCACATCCTAGGTCTGTGGAAGATTCTAGAGATTCCCTCCACTGCACCCCATCTCAGCTGCATATTTCCATTTATTCTTCGATTTGGGCTTCTCTCCTGCCTCCCCCCTACCTGATCCTACCCCCTTTCTCTCCTCCCTTCTTTCACCCTAGTCACTCCCTCCCTTTGCATCCCATGATTATTTAGTTCTCCCTTCTAAATGGGACTGAAACATTTTCACTTAGGCCTTCTTTCTTGTTTAATTTCTATATGTGGTTTGTATCATGTGTATTGTGTACTTTTTTTGTTAATACCCACTTAGCAGTGAGTACATACCATGCATGTCCCTTTGGGTCTGGGTTACCTCACTCAGGATGACATTTTCCAGTTCTATCCATTCGCTGGCAAAATTCTTTGTGTCATTATTAATAGCTGAATAGTATTCTATTGAATAAATGAACCACATTTTCTGTATCCATTCTTCAGGTGAGAAGCTGGATTGTTTCCAGCATCTGGCTGTTATGAAGAAGGCTGCTCTGAACATAGTGGAGCACATGTCTTTGCTATGGTGGAGCATCATTTGGGTATATGTCCAGAAGTGATATAGCTGGATCTTCAGGTAAAACGATTTCCATTTTTTCTTAGGAGCTGTCAGATTGATTTCCAGAGTAGTTATATCAGTTTGCAATCCAACCAGCAATAGAGGACTGCTCCTGTTTCTCCACTTCCTCATCAGAATATGCGATCACTTATAGCCAATCATTGGACTGAGGTTGGAGGCCACATGGGAGAGTTATGGAAAGAACTGAAGGAGCTGAAGGGGATGGCAACCCATAGAAAGACCTACTATTTCAACAAATCCAGACCCTTGGGAGCTCCCAGAGACTAAGCCACAAACCAAAGATCATACATGCCCTGGTGTACAGCCCCTGGAACCTGTGTAGCAGAGGACTGTCTTGTCTTGCTTCAGTGGGAGAGGATGTGTCTAATACTTTAGATGCTTGATACGCCAGGGGAGGGGGGTGCAGGGTAAGGGTGGGTGGGTGAGTGAGGGGTAGGCCAGTAAAATATAGGAAGAGGAGAACCCTCTCAGAGGCAAAAGGGGTGTATGGAGTGAAAAACTCTGGAGAGGGAATAGGAAGAGGGGCAACTTTTGGAATGTAAATAAAACAATTAAAAAAATCATGATTTTTTTCCCAATTTTTATCAGGTATTTATTTCATTTACATTTTAAATGTTATCCCCAAAGTCCCCTATACCCTTTGCCCCCCTGCTCCCCTACCCACCCACTCCCTCTTCTTGGCCCTGGTATTCCCCTGTACTGGGGCATATAAAGTTTACAAGACCAAGGGGCCTCTCTTCCCAATCATGGCTGACTAGGCCATCTCCTGCTACATATACCGCTAGAGACCCGAGCTCTGTGGATGCTGGTTAGTTCATATTGTTGTTCCACCTATAGGGTTGCAGACCCCATCAGCTCCTTGGGTACTTTCTCTAGCTCCTCTATTGGGGTCCATGTGTTCCATCCAATAGCTGACTGTGAGCATCCACTTCTGTGTTTGCCAGGCACTGGCATAGCCTCAAAAGAGACAGCTATATCAGGGTCCTTTCAGCAAAATCTTGCTGGTATATGCAATAGTGTCTGCGTTTGGTGTCTGATTATGGCATGGACCCCTGGATGGGGCAGTTTTTGGATGGTCCATCCATTCGTCTCAGCTCCAGACTTTGTCTCTGTAACCCCTTCCATGGGAGTTTTGTTCATTTTTATTGTTTGAAATTTTCATATTTTTCTGAGATATATGTTGTGCATAAACTCCCTCACTTATTTTCTCCAACTTCCCTTGGATTCCTTTTTCAATATATCTCCTTTCCAACTCCATGTCCTCCTTTGCATTTTATTTTATATCCTCCTGATTCCAGGGACTACTGCTCATCTACACGCAGGTGTGTCCTCATCCACTAAGCCATGGTTGTTTCTTTTCCTAAAGCCACTAACTGTCAGTAGCTCCTTAGCTAAGGACAGAACCTTATGAGCCCATCCCACACCCATGCTGGATCTTACTAGCTTGATTTTATACAGAACTTTACAGGAATCAATAGCCATTTTGAGTTCATGAGTGCAAAAACCATAGCAAGTCTAGAGACAGCATTTAAGGAGATACATTAATAAAGTATAAAAATAAACAGGGTACAACGATATCAAGACTTCCAGGAGAAAATTATTCCCATTCAATATACACAGGAGATTTGATTGTGTTATATAATAAAAATTCAAGTCTGGAAGAGATACTACCTGCCTCTCAGGGAATTCCTAATCAGTGGAACTGATATTTTAACAAATATTTTTTCCTCAAATTTCCTGTTATTAGTATGGAAATAATGTCATCATAAAGAAACAGGTGTGAGAGATAGGCCAAGTTAGCTAAAAGTATACATTATAGAAACAAGAATACACATTCAATACCTAAAAGTTCAAAGTTCTATGTGGAACTGGGGAGAGAGTTCAGTTGGTAAAACATTTGCTGTGTAAGCCTGAAAATCTGAATCAACCTCCAGCACACATATAAAACTTTGGACAAGGTGATTTGTGGTTGTAATGCCAGAGCTAGAAATACAGAGATAGGAGGAAATGTAAGGCCAGCAAGTCTAGCTGAGTTAATGATTTCTAGATTTGATGTGAGACCTGGTCTCCAAGAAATAATGTGGTGATTTACTCAGGAAACCATACAACATCAAATTTTGGTCTCTGCTGGAAACAAACTCATACACACAGGCAATCTGTTAATCATGTACAGATACAACCCCACATATAGGGAAGGCTTCTGGTTTGTGTATAAACATATGTCTTTATAGTTTCTGATTTTCTATTATACACACATGCACATACATATTTATATGTGTAGCAAAGAGTAAAAGACATTCTAAAGACGAATAAATGGAAGAATCAAAAATGAAGCAAGTAGGCCTACACATTGGTTCTCATATTACTTTTGGTTCCCATACTACACTTTGGATCCCATATTACTAAGTACTTAGTATAAGAAAATAATTACTCCACTGTTTAGTATATGTTTCAAAGGGGTCAAAATTGTCAATACCACCTAAAAGAAAAGTTTCAGAGACTCAACGTTATTTGATAAGTACACACTGGGGTAAATGGAGTAGGCCTGAGTATCCATGGCAAAGCAAAGAATGACAGCATCAGATACAATCATAGAATGACTTCTTGTCCCCCTTTTCCTCTTTGGATATTCTTCCTGGTGCTGAGCTAAGTAATGAAAGTTTTCAAAAAAAGATTATTTTTAGAATATATTTTTCTTTATTTTCATTTTCATCTGACATATCGAGAACAAACAAACAAACAAACTGATCTTTCATGAGTGTAGGGGTTTAGAATGCTAAATGTCCAGGACATGCTCAAGTATTTGCATACTTACTTCCTAGTTATCGAACTCTGTTAGCTTATGGGAATGAGCTTAAGATTTTATAGTCTTGTCTCATTTCCATTTGTCTCTGCTTTCTGTTTGTGGTAGAAGATGGAATCTTGCAGCTTTCTGCCCCATCTCCCTTCTGCTGTGCTTCCTTTGTTATTATGGATTCACCATCAAGGACCATAAACCAAGTAAAACAAACTCTTTTTTCTGTAAGCTGCCTTAGTTATTGTGTTTTACCACAACAAGAAAAAAGTAATTTATACAATAATGCTTATAAAGAATTATTGTCTTGTTTGACATCCATGAAAAGTCATGATTTTATTTTAAAACTTTCTCTGCTGTGAGCATTTCAATTATTCTTTTTGTGGTAAACACACTAAATTTGAGCATGAGTTTCGCTTTGTAAAATATATCAGCAACTGTAGAAACAATTTGTATTTGCAAAGTTTTGCAGCAATATATTTATTTTTACAATAAGCTAAGTTATTCTGCCTTCAATACATGTCAAGAAGCCCAGATTAAAACCAAGTATATTTAACATTTCCTTTGACTGATGTATCAATTTCTTCTAGTGTATCTTCTACACCTGAGATTCTCTCTTCCATCTTCTATGTTCTGTTGGTGATGTTTACATCTGTTGTTCCTGCTTTCTTCCCTAGCTTTTCCATTTCTAGGAATTACTCAGTTTGTGTTTTCCTTATTGTATTTTTTTCCAACTTTAGGTCTTACACAGTTTTATTTATTCCCTTCATCTCTTTAATTGGATTTTCCTGTATATCTTTAAGGGATTTATCCATTTCCTCTTTAAAGGTCTCTATCATCTTTATAAAATTGGATTTAAGATCATTTTTTTATGCTACAGTTGTGTTGGGATAATATTAAGGGTTGCTGTGCTCTGAAGGTGTCATATTGCCATAGCTTTTGTGGTTTGTGTTCTTTTGAGGGCCTTTAGCCATCTAGATGACATTGGTCCCTGGATGTTTATGCTGTAGTAGGTATTGGGAGATGGTCTAACTTCCATGGTCCTGGTGTGACAGTCTGTTGATGGATATACTTGGACTGTATGACTCTGGATCAGCAGGTCCAATGAAGGTGGGCAGAGAGGTAGCAGAAAAATGGAGGTCAGCAGTGGATAGCAGACTTCTCAGGCAGCATGTAGTCCTCCAGATGACTCAGTGTGAAAGGGTGATGGGTCGAGGAAGGGAAGCTTACATGTATTGTTTAGGATCCATGGGTCTGAGGAACAGAGGTGGGGAGGTGGCAGATGAGTGCAGGTCCACCTGGGGAAGCAGGCTACTTAGGGTGGCTTGGCATGCCCCAGACATATTCAGAGAGCAGAAAACTAGAAATAGTTCTACCACAAGACCAAGCTATACCATTCCTGGGAATATACCCAAACGATGTTCCAACTATCCCATAAGGAAACTTGCTCAACTATGTTCATAGCAGCTTCCTTTTTCATTCATAATAGCCAGAAACTAGAAACAACCTGGATGTCCCTCAACTGAACAAGAGATAAAGAAAATGTAGTACATCTATACAATGGAATACTGTTCAGTTATTGGGGGAAAAAAAAAAGGACAACATGAATTCTGCAGGTAAATAGATGGAAATTGAGATTATCATCCTGAATGAGGTAACCCAGTCCCAAAAGGACATGCATGGTATGTATTCACTTATATATGGATATTAGCCATAAAATACAGGATACCCATGCTATATCCACAGACCCAAAAAGGCTAAGCATGAAGGAATGTGAAAGCAAGGAATCTCAAATCTCACCTTAAAGGGGAAATAAAATAGTCATAAGAGACAGATGAAGGGGCAGAACTGAGTGGAAGAGGGGATGGGGGGATAGGAGATTAGGATCAGGTGTGGGAGAGAGAGATGGCCAGATGGCCATGAGAATGAAAGGTCAATGCAACTAGCATGGGTGGAGTGGAGAGGGCATCTCAAGAATGTGCCAGTGACCTGATATAGGAGAGTCACCCAAAATTCAATGTGGGTGACCTTAGCTGTGACTCACGAATTTGAGAATATAGAACATGAAGAATCTACCTCCTATAGCCAGGCAAGATCCCCAGTGAAGCAATAGGGACACCAGCCCAGACATAAAACTTTTATCCAAAATTTATCCTATCTACAAGACATGCAGGCACAATAGCCAACCAATAACTTGCCCAACTTGGGGCAAGATCTAATTCCTGACACTATTAATGGTATTCTGTTATGCTTGTAGATGGGAGTCTAGTATGTCTGTCCTCTGAGAGGCTCCACCCAGCAACTAACTCAGATGGACGCAGAGACCCACAGCTAAACAGTGAATGTAGCTAGAAGAGTCTTATGAAAGAATTGGGGGAAGGATTGTGGGCCCTGAAGATGATAAGAACTCCAGAGGAAAACAGAGTCAGTTAACCCAGACCCTTGGAACCACCAACCAAGGAGCATACACAAACTGGGCCTAGACCTCCCCACACATATGTAGCAGGTGTGCAGCTTGGTCTTTATGTAGGTCCCAAACAACTGGAATGGGGTCTATCCCAGAAGCTGTTGTTTGTCTGTGTAATATGTTCTTCATCTCTGAGAATGTTCTCAGAGGAAATAAATAAATAAATAAAAATAAAACAAGTGTATTTCTCTCTTGTGACTCTTTGAGTTTTTTGAGAAGTTGAGAGGTGTATCCCAGCATTCATTAGTATGCACCTTTTTTATTGATTATTTTATCTATTTAGATTTCATATGTTTCCTCCTTCCTGGTTTCCTCTCCCCAACTCCCCCATTCCACTCTCCTCCCTTTCGCCTCTATGAGGGTGCTCCTCCACCTACCCACAAACTCCCGCCTCACCACTCTATCATTCCCCTGTGCTGAGGCATTAAGCTTCCACAGGATCAAGGGCCTCCCCTCTTGTTGATATCAGATAAGGAAATACTTTGTTTCATATGTAACTGGACTGATGGATCCCTCTATGTGTACTCTGGTAGTTTACTCCATGGGCACTCAGGCTGGTCTGGTTAGTTGATATTGTTCTTCCTATGGGGTAGCAATCCCCCTCAGCTTCATCATTCCTTCCCATAATTCTTCTATTGGGGTCCCTTGGCTCAGTCCGATGGTTAGCTATGAGTATCTGCATCTGTATTAGTCAGGGGCCGTCAGTACCTCTCAGGGAACAGCTGTACCAGGCTCTTGTCAGCAAGCATTTCTTTACTATACATACTATAGAATAGTTGCAATCTGGTTTATTGTTTGGCAAACAATAACAAAGCAGTAGTTTTTATAAATAAAGTTTCACTGAGTCAAATCATGCCCATCTCTTTAAGTATTGTTTATGGCTATTGTGGGTTACAAAAGCATGGTCAAATAGCTATAAGAAAGATTTGGAAGCCTGAAAAGCCTGAAATTTCCTATCTAGTTCTTTTGTTTTTCTCTAGTCAATCGGAGAGGCATTGTGGTGACACTGGAGGAACTCGGCTAGCTAGATTATACCATGATTTCAGAAATTTCATGTCAGATTGAATTCTATCACATCTTTCTCTTTGTAGAAAAAAAATAATCATTTCTTTCTCTTTTTTCTTTCTTTCTTTTTTTTTTTTTCTTTTTGGTTTTTTTTTGAGACAGGGTTTTGCTGTGTAATCCTGGCTGTCCTGGAACTCATTCTGTAGACCAGACTGGCCTTGAGCTCAGAAATCTGCCTCTGCCTCCCAAGTGCTGGGATTAAAGGTGTGTGCCACCACTGCCTGGCTAAAATATCATAATTTCTATCTATCATGATGACTACTATTGTAGCATGAACTCATAATTTTCTATTATAAATTGAATATGAAAATAGTGTATCATATTTTTAACCTGAAAATCATAGACTTTATTCTAACATTTTTGTTGTATTATATATTGATACATCAATGACTAATCTTGGTTGTTAACTGGATCAACTGGCCAGAGAGCGCAAGAAACAACTCCTGTTTCCACCTCCTCAGGTCTAGAATTATCTAGGCACTCACATCTAAATTTTTATATTGTGACTGGGGATTCAAACTCAAATACTCATGTGTATGTGGTAAGCACTTACTCACTGACTTCTTAGCCCTGATGGCTGTTTTTTGTTTGTTTGTTTGTTTTGTTTTTGTTTTTGTTTTCTCTTTTTTTTGTTGTTGTTTTTGTTTTTGTTTTTCGAGACAGGGTTTCTCTGTATAGCCCTGGCTATCCTGGAACTCACGTTTTAGACCAGGCTGGTCTCGAACTCAGAAATCTGCCTGCCGCTGCATCCCGAGTGCTAGGATTAAAGGCGTGCGCCACCATGCCCAGCTCCCAGATGGCTGTTTTAATCATCTCTTCTTGTAATGTTTTCTTGTTAATTCTTTATTCTCTGCCAATAATTCTTCTGATTCACTCTCTTTGTTTTCACATCTTCATTATTATTTCTCTTAGGATGAAGAAACCTATGTAGATAAAATTATTCTGCGTTCCCACATACTTTTTCCTTTATTGGGAAAGTGAACTGTCCATTTTCATCAGTGATGTTCTTCATGGTGAGGCATGAGGATATTTTCTCTATAGCTACTTCACTTCATAATGAAAGGCATGGAAACTTTATTTCAGACACTGATGTATAGACTGAAATTACAGTGGTGCCAGTGGGTTTTTTTTTTTTAATATTGTAAGTTATTGCAAAGTTTTCTTCTCAGTCAGTACAGTATATTTAACAGATATAACAACTAAGTATTGTTTTTGATGATTCATCCTTAACATTGTATTTATTATACAATATTTTCTTTTTCGTTTTTGGAAGCATTGTATAAGTCATTTATTTTCAAGCTTTAGCTATCTTCTCTCATAAATGTAATTTGTATTTATTAAAGGCATAAATGAGTATTTAATATATACCTACAATCTTAATGGTCTTCAGATATTTTCACTTATAATCTTTCCTCATATGTTCCATAATTACAATATGTTAAATTTGCTCTGTGGTGGGAAGATTGTTAGTGATGTTTATTTAAGAGTATATTTTCACTTTAATGTTAATTGTCTTATTTAAAATTAGAAGCTGAATTGATGACACACTTTAGCTTCTGAATAATTTTAATTATGTGGTTTGCAAGGCATGCTAAAATATGATGTTGGCGTTAGATTTTTTCCATATGTTGTTAATTAATTATGTTATTCCTTTACATCTCAAATGTTACCTCCTTCCCGGTTGCTCCTCCCAGAGTTTTTCGCCCTGTCCTCCCTCCCCTTTGCCTCTGAGATGGTGATTCTCTCCTTCCTCCCGGCATTCTCCTTAAACATGAGGGATGAAACACAGCTTCGAGTGTGCATTACGAAACAAAACTACCTTTTCAATATTAATTTTATACTAAATAAACCAGTAATTTCTCAAAAGAAATTTAAATCAATATTTGATAATGCACTTTTCAGGTCTAAAGTTACTGTCCTTTGAAGGCTCAATGCATAAGTAACTCTTCCTAATTCTTTTTTTTCCCCCATAGGATAATTGTGATACTTTACGTGCAAAAACCAGAGGCTCCTCTAAAATGGCAGATGACATTTAGCCATATAAATCTACACATTTAGTGATTGAATAAGTCTGCCTATTTCCTCCTCTTGAACAGAGACTGTAATGTATTCCTGGTGTGCTCTGCAGAAAACCGGATCAACATCACACATGGAACGTATTTGTGAAGAGACAGACAGAATTATGTCATACCCTGAGGGGAAAAGACCTACATTTGCTATATTAATCATATTTTTGTGACTAAGTACGATGTTGGCAATTAGACTCAGGCTGACTCCTTTCTCAGCCTTCAGTTTGAGGATGCAAATCTGGTGACCTGTCTGTTTGTGGGTTATTGCATAAATAAGTTTAATAATGTGCAGTGCAAGCTAACTGACATGGGGCTACAGAAAATAATTTTATGTGGGCATATAAAGTTATTATGTTATTTAGGTGCTACTGATTTTTGATAGAAAATAATTAGCATATGTACTTCTTGACAAATAATGATTTTAATATTTTGGAAATTGATTATAATTTCTATATTCTAGGTTTAGGGTTATTGTCATTAAGGACAATAAAAATGTTGATATTGAAGCTATTGGGTTTGTATGGATGTGGAAATATAAAGTTTTGAAAACACTTATTGATTGAGAAAGCATTCCTAAAACAATGATGATTTAGTCAGTATCTTTGGATATAATTTACTATCTAATTGGAAATTAGATAAACTTTGAAGCTTACTGAAGGCTTTGAGGAAAAGTTGTTGCATTTGACACATCTAAACTTTAAAACTAAATATAATAGCATGCATGTAATACCATATGTACTATGTTAATATTACAATAATAAAGATATATAATTATTTAGAATAAAAATTTTATGAAATTAGTATAAAAGAAAGAAAGAAAGAAAGAAAGAAAGAAAGAAAGAAAGAAAGAAAGAAAGAAAGAAAGAAAGAAAAGAGCCAGGCAGTGGTGGTGCACACATTTAATCCCAGCACTTGGGAGGCAGAGGCAAGCAAATTTCTGAGTACGAGGCCAGCCAGGTCTACAAAGTGAGTTCCACGACAGCTAGGGCTACACAGAGAAACCCTGTCTCGAAAAACCAAAAAAAAAAAAAAAAAAAAAAAAAAAAAAAGCAAACATAAACACATCTTTTATTTTAGAGGCTATGATTTAGCTCTGTAAGTAATGGAGTTGACTTCTGTTTTCTAGGTTACATTCATTCATATTGTTCACACAACTCAATTTTTAAATATCATAGAGGGTACAGTTATTGATAACAGTGGATTAGTGGGATCAGTGTCTTAAGTATTGTACTAAAATTGTTAATTCTTGCTTATTATTTTGAATTATGAAATTTGACCTTAACCTATTGGTAATCTTTCAAATATTAAACAAACCATGGATAAAGGAGGACAGGAGACTTACTATTAAGCAAAGCTAATTTCCTAAATAATAGCTCATTGAAAATTAGTCATGCATGTCTGTCAATACCAATGTGCTGAGAAAGAAGTATGTAGAATGGAGTGAAACCTGTATTTTTTAAATAAGAAAAGGTAAACATGAGAGTGATTTTTGATTTTTCTGTCTAAGGATTAGATGGACTGAATAAATAAATAATAATAGTAATAAACTCCAGATTGCAAATACCACAATTTCATTCAGCAAAAGATTTCATGGTAATTCAATTTTTTTATTAAATAGCTGCCATGCATATAAAATCATTATACAATTGGGTCCAATAAAAAATATACACATGGGAATATTAGAAGTTACTATTTATTGACTATTTTTTCTCACCAGTAACAAGTTAAAGTAAAATACTCTTTGTTGGAAGTTTTTGCTACAAATGAAATTTCAGCAGTCATTTGAGAAATTGAGAAGAGGAGGGACAAAAGTATACATCAATATATACATAGATAAAAGAAAACAACAGATACAATATGAGCACTTAGAGTGTAAGTCATCAGCCAGTCATTTGCTTATGACTTTCTAATATGGCATTGTGAATTTCTGCACTGCCAAGTTCTTTGCTTTGGGCTCTTCTTGAATTTGGACAATAGTTACATTATCCAATATATGTAGGCAGGCATTTACAGAAGACATTCTATTGTATTTCAGATAAAACTGGGAATGTTGAAAATGTGTCACTTGTGAAGGTATAGAAATTAGTATCATTAGAGCTAAGATGAAAGGATGGACTATCCAGAGACTACCCCATTCGG
>NC_034596.1:35901753-35915198 GCF_900095145.1 Mus pahari
CATCACTGGGAAGAGAGGCCCCTTGGTCTTGTAAACTTTATATGACCCAGCACAGGGCAAGGCCTGGGCAAAGTAGTGGGAGTGGGTGGGNANGNGAGCAGAGGTGGGGGGAGGGGTATAGGAAACTTTTGGGATAGCATTTGAAATGTAAATAAAGAAAATAATAATAATAAAAAAATAAAAAAAATTAGTATCATGTTTATGTCAAAGTCCAGTCAACATATTTAAAATTAGAATGAGGATACCTTTGGTAAATTTATTTAACTCTCTTTTCACTCATCCTTCTCCAAATACATACACTGAGATCCAGAAAGTTTAGTTGGCTCACTAAATTGCCCAACCATTAGTGTTATACTGAAAATATTCGTTTTTTATTTCTACTCCAATTTTGTGCCCGGAATGCCAATCTTGCTTGTGTTCTCATAGCCCACCCCCCATACTACTCAGTGTGTTTTGCGAATGTTCTGCTTGCCTGCATGATGACTTACTATAACAGTACTGAAAAGGTAAACGTTGAAGCTCATTGTTCTTTTCTGTTTGCTGTCCCTGACTAGGTGATTTCATTCATTCTTGTTATAAGAAATGAAATTAGTTTAATTAAATTTAAATGTGAACATCTAGACTATACCTCTCTTCTGAACTTCAGGTATCTGCATATAAATGTCATTTAGCTTGAATAATGAGTAGTCATCAATACTGCATGTCTTTATGTTTAAAAATCATTTTAACATGACTTCCTCCACCAAACTTCTTGTACTTCAAATGATAAAAACAAATCTATATTTAATGAGTGACCTCTTCTGAGATACAAGCAATTCTTATCTAACTTAGTGCTATAGATTTTTAATATCCTTGATGTTATTTTTTTGCTTTGTAAAATCTGATTTCAGCAGAGTATCCAGTGTGGCTTTTGTAAAATGTAATTATGTCAATTTTTACTCTATTTCTCAAAGCCCATTAGGAGTTTACCATACCATCTGAAGAGCAACAGCCAGGACATTGCTGAGGCTGGTGATGTACTACATGCTCTTGTTCTCCTTGGCTTCTTACACTGTTGCTACCAAGACCTCTTTAACTAGTTGCTGCAATAGAGGGTTCTCTTGGTTCTTGCAACAAGGGCAACATTCTCTCACTTGCAGGATAGGCTCTTGCTTTTGATTCCTCAATTTCTCTTTCTCCAAGCTATTAACTCCTTTTACCACCCTATAGTATAGATCAAAATCACTTTTTCTAAATGATAAAAGATTTAGAAAGAAAATGAGTTAAAACACAACTTTCAATAAAATACCCATTGTGTCACACTCAAAACCTCAAAAACAAAACAAAACAAAACAAAACAAAACAAAACAAAACAAAACAAAACAAAAACCTGTTAGGAATATTGGAAACATACATACAATACCAAGTGTTTTTCTCCACACTAACAGCTGAGTATAAATTTCTGGGATTATGTTTAGCTCAATCAGTATTTAAAGCTTTGACCATCTTAGAAACTCCAAGTGTCTTCAACCAATGTACTTTATTAAAACATGGCAAGTTTAACTGTGATTACTGAACATGCCTCTGAGAGTAAACATATTAGTTCATTGCTGCTATTTCTTTTGTCCGTTTACACAGTTATTTGAAATATGGTCATTTAATGCCTAAAATGACCATTTTATTTTTTAATAGTCTATTTTTATTGTATGGGAGTTTTGGCTGGATGTATACACATGTTTTTCAGCATGTGTGCCTGGTCGTATTGGAGGTAAGAAGATGGTATCTGACCTTCTGGAACTTGAGTTATACTTAGCTGCCATCACAATTTTCTCTGGGTGTTAAGAGTCATTTTCAATGTATCTGCTTTCTTTGATATATCCTTTTGGGAAAAAGCAATTATGTGCCAAACACATGGTCTTTTGACCATGAACCCAGTGGCACTGGTTTAATTATCCTGTCACAATTTATTTTTACATCTCATTCTACACTTGCCTGTTCCACTGCCTCTTAACCTTCCTACTTCAATTTGTCTGAGTGTCTGAAGGCTAAATGTCTTGACCTGAGGAGACAATCCTGAAATGAAATGAGGCACTAGACACAGGATACTATCAGGTAAACCCAACTTCCCACCGTAAAGTTGCTTCAGTGAAGACAGCAGCTTGCCTACAAAAGAACAAAAATGAAAAGGGAGATTTAAAAATACGTAGCATTGACCTTGTTCCAAAATGAAAACGGCTTGTGGTTTCATTAGTTGGATAGGATATTGTATTACTGTACCAGAAAAACTTACTGGAGCTTGATTGCCTGTGTATTCTGACAATAATCTTGTTTTAGATCCAAAAGAATATAGGTATTCATTTCACTACAGCTTATTTACCTAGGTCTTCTAATATAGGTGGTATTTCCAGAATCCTATAGCATTATTGTAACATTGTGTATGGTCACAGAATTAGTCACTAAATAGAAACCTGTTATAACTGGATATTAAATGTCTTTTTGTTTTTGTTTTTGTTCTGTTTTCTTTGTTCTTACCCTCCTGCTTTACTTCTTTTGATTGAGTAATACATTACAGTAACTAGCTCTTGTTCTTCAAGCTTTTATGTGCAGGAGTGTTAAGATACACTCTTGTCAAGAAAAGTTATACAATGAAATGACACAGAGTCATTTTCAAAGCTTTGAAATTCAAGCCAAGGGTCTTTTATGGGGTTTCTGACTTATAGATATCTACACATCCTAAATTGTTGTATTTGAATTATCTCTCTTTAAAATTGAATAAAAATAGGAAAAAACGAGATGGTTAATTTGTTGAATTCAGCATTTACAACATAGGTTGTCAGAAGAAGACATTGCTAACATGAAATGTTAGGGACCTTTAGTCCCTAAGGTTGCACCAAATCACCTTCTAGTCTCTCCTCTAGTTTTCTACAGCATGGTGCCTTATGTATAATGGACAACTAAAAATCTTTAAATCAGAATAGTGAGGTTCTATAACATTTCCTTTAAAATGTTTTTCTTGATCCCCCTTTGACTTTGTCCACACACCCTGATTGTCTCAGTCATACTGGGTTTCTACAAAATTTTAAATGCATAGGTAACTGCTAGTCAAGCAAGTTGTTCAAGATTCTGATGTATGTAGTCCAGACCACTAGAAATGTGCTAGAGTTTGCTAAATTTAAACTGAGAGATGAATACAGTCACGTATATGAGGGTCATTTCTGCTCTGTATTCTTTGTTTTCCTCATCTGAGTAATAGGGAGAATGCATCTCAATAGACCTAGTATAACTTTTCTATATATGTGATAATCTGTCAGTTATTAAAACACTGTTGAAATTAAGTAACTATATTCAGCTTTATGGTGGAATGTTTACTGAAAATACATATGTATCTCTTCTGATCATAAAACATTTTTATATTGAAGATATAAAATATTTCTGAGTTATACATTTATATGTAAATATTTATTCTTTCTATGTATGTATTTACTTGTAATATTAATTTGTATTTCTATGTATGTACATATTGTTATTCATAAGTGGTAATTAACTTGTATTTGCAAATAATTAAATTAAAATAATATTTTAAATGTACAAAATCAAATAAAAATGTCCTTCACATTTGTGCATATTGTTTATTTGCTTAGCTTATTTTCAGATGCAGATTTAGTATCTTCGGTGAATTTAACTGTAACCATGGCACTTAGGAAGGAGGCATAATGGATAAACTATTTATACTATATGTATCATGCTCAAATCATTTTGCCTAACTTACCAATACTACTAACTTGATAAAATGGCTTATTTTCCACTATGTTTATCCATTTACTTGACTATATTTTACAAAAATTCCTCTTGCTTTTTGAATTTTTAAATGATAATCAGAATCAAATATAACTAATTCATTGCCAAAGTTGTGTATCAGACTTTTTTAATATTCCTCTTTTGATATCCAAACACCTGCAGACTCAATAACTTACTATCCTTAAAGGGCAAGCAGTTTAGTGGATTAAACTGGACACCTAGTTACATGGACTAACGAAGGTTTTCCTTTCTTTCCTTCTTTCTTTCTTTCTTTCTTTCTGATATATATATATATATATATATATATATATATATATATATATATATATATATATATATATATAATCAGCATTTTATTTATTGTTCCTTTTTCTTTTTCTAACTAGATATTTTCTTTATTTACATTTCAAATGTTATCCCCTTTCCTAGTTTCCCCTCCAAAAACCCACTATTCCTCCCCTTTACCCCCCACCCCCCACTCACCAAACCACCCACTCCCTCTTCCTGGCCCTGGCAGTTCCCTATCCTGGGGCATATAGCCTTCACAGCATCAAAGACCTCTCCTCCTATTGATGATATGAAGGTTTTTCTTATCTCTGTTTCTCTGTTAAGCCTAACTCTGTGGTTATATGATAAAAATGTGTAAATTCTTTCTTAAGCCTCTGCTTTATTAAGCAGTTGCTATCCCAATGACTAAAGCAGTTATAACTGTGTATGTATTTGGAAAGCATGTCCAGAGGTATAAGAGAAAAATTAAAATATAGCAATTGTCTTCTCACATAGGCCTTGAATATCCTGGGTCTTTTCAAGAATGAGGTTCTCTGTGGCATTTTTCCCTGTGTCATTCCCTCCAACAGTGTCATGCAAGAAGTCAGTGTATTCAAATCTCTGTATAGATGATTGAAATTTGCAATCTGATTGAGAAAAACTAGCATTAAAAAATAACAATAGAACATATGACAGGGCTTTGTGATTGCCCTCTTAAATTATGCTTGTACTTTACATATTGTCAAACTATTTAGAATGTTTGCACTATACAACAAAATTGGGGTAGGGTTGGGGAAGAAACAAAGGCACCTTTCTAGGAGCTTATGATACAACCTCTTATGATTGCCTTGAAGAATATTCATATATTCCATATTTTGTATTATCACTCAATTTACTACATACTTCATTTTATAGTCTAGTTTTCCATTTTGTCCAGATTTACCATAGGATCAACTTTCATTCTCTGACTCATTTTTATTCAGTAGACTAGTCTAATAGCTTAGTAATGAACTCTGATGAGAGCCTGCATGACAAAATCACTTTGATCTTCAGTCTCTCTTGAGTTGCCCCAAACAATAATAAGAAAGCCAGACTTTCTACTTCCCTCACAGAACATATTGTTTCACTATAAATACCTTGATATTCCAGAAAAATACACCAAAGTATGGACATAAAATATATATGAAAATTAATATACTACTGTATCATGTTTCTATTTTGTTTTAAACTGTCAGATAAAAATATAGATAATTTTGAGGCTTTTTCTCCTTTTTTTAAAAAGTTCTCAATGGTCCACTTTCAGCCTACTTGTTCATTAAGAAACATCAGCACTCAGGAAAAATTAATGATCGTTAGGGGGACTGTGAACTTTTTTGATATCAAGTTACAATGAAATGCTTTATTTGAGGAAGCAATATGGTCTACCTACTCATGGTCTGAAGCTGGTTTCAGAAATTTGGGCCAGAAAAATTCCACAGAGGTGCTTGAGGCATGCTTCCTGGCTATGCCTTACATCACCTTTTCTGACTCTATAGCCAAGAGCTTTAAGAGTTGGATGTTGATTGCCAATATGATACTAATAAAAAGTTAAGCCCTTAGATTTCTAAACCAGACATATTTGCAAAATGACATTGAACTTTCTTCTCTTCCTGTATCAACTATTCATCCTACACTCCTGAGGGGCAATGCATGACTTCATTCAGTATGATCTGTGCTTTGGTCTGAACAATTCAGGAATATTCATCAAGATTTGCCATTAATCAGTTAAAGATGTTCATAAACAAAGCCAATGAATAATACATGTAAAGTCAAGTAAGTGTGCCTCTAATGATGAATAATCATGAACTGATCTGGAATTTGTTAATGACTTATGAATATGTATCTCTCGATGGTACTCCCGTACAATTCACAATTCCATGAAAATTGTTTTCTTTTCCATTGCATCCTGTATTTTCACTGAAGATGCCTTTGGGAGCTTTCAGTATCTTTCCTAGAGGTTTAAATGCAATAAAAGTTGTGGAAATGATGTCATCTGCAGACTTTACTAAACCACTAAAGATGCCTATTTATTTCCATAATCTCATTCTAATGGGTTTTTCTCAGGTAATATTGTCTTTCAGCATTTGATCTTCTTACCTATGACAGGATGATTGCTATGCAAAACCCACTTAACTCGTCAGATGAGAGAATGTGAAAAAAAGGGGAGGGGGGAACCAAATTGAGAACTGAACGCAGGAAATAACATTTTCCTTACGGAGCCTCTAATCCTATGCCAGGTGCAGGATGGGCTGTTTCTCCATGAAGGTTTCAGTGTGCCCTCTGGCCACTTGCAAATTGGAAATTCCACAGTGACTACGGGCTGAGTATTTGTCTGAGATGAGACACTTCAGCCTAGTGCTGTCATCAGCTTCCCCTTCTCAGAGTGAGGAGAATTAGCAACCAAGGTTTTTTTTATTCCTTTGGAGAGCTTCATATATTCCAAGAGCTTGGCAATCATTTAACAACTAATCCTTCTGCAAAGGAGGTCAGACCTCTGTTTGGATTTTCACATGAAGAATTCTACACAGATGTGAAATAATTTCGAAGAAGGTCACAGTGCAGCAAGTCTGGGGTAATGAAAATAACAAAAGGCAGACGTGGGAAAAATTAAGGAACAAGAAGTGTGTGTATTATTTGTTGGCCACCTGGATGACTTTTCTGAAGTCTTCTCACAAGAAAATAGTTGCTATTCACTGTGTGTTGGTATCTATTCTAAACCCCTCTACACTATGGCACATTTGTTTTATGTAGTATTGTCCTAATAAATCAGTGCCATCTTTCCTCCTGTCATGCAGAAAATGAGACTGGGGAATACAATAGTTATATGAGTTCACAACCAATAGGTGACAGAGTTGTTGCAAAAAACCTTCCCGGGGAATCCACACTAGATCTCTGGTCCCTGGACATCTCTGATGCTTCATTTGTTTTCCAGACCCTGATAATCTGGCCTTAGTGACCCCACTTGGCAAATGCCTGCATTAGATGTTTCTGATGACTCTCCTCCAAAGAATTTTTTTATATCCAGTCACTTGCTATTTTTATTTTGGTAGGAAACCATGAAATTATACTTATAACGAGCTTGAATTTGATTACTAGAATGTTTTTTTTTTCAAAGAGAGAGCCTGTGGAAAATCATTTTTCAAAATTATCTAAATTAACATATATTATATTCCTCCTCAAAGAACACTTCTATGGAGCAACATAACACTTTATGTCACTGTTTTCTGGAGATCTTGAAAGCCATCAGGTCCCTCACAGATGTGGGAAGCTCGTGCTACGATTGCAAGAATAGGCACATAACCATAAAACGCAGATGGTGAGGATTACAATGAGATTCAGTCAAAGCAGATCACATTTTTGTCTAGACATTTACCCACTGTACCAGGATACATTTCTGAGTACAAAGTGACCTTCTGTGTGTCTTAATCCAAATTCCTGTAGAGCTAGTAAATTCCACTGATGTCACACTTTGGGCGACTAAAATCCTCAATTTAGTAGGAAAATTAAAGATTGCTCTAAAGTCATCCTCTAATGAAAATAACCATTGCATTTGTAGAAATAGAGAGTTCTATGCTTTATTCTACTCAGACTTGAGTATGGCTCTGTGATCAAATTATGTGTAGTGTTCCTTTTTAAACCAAAACCTTAAGTACAATTTGTACGATTAAAAAAAAATATCTTCTTCACAGAGCCCTCCATACTCGTTGCATCAAGAACGTGATAGTTCCTGAATAATCAAGAACAGTGCATAGATGCTAATTATGGGAATTATATTTGGAGTTTATCTGCGAAGACCTATTCTTAGAAAATAATACAATAAGGAAACAAAGAAACAAATTAAGCTGCATTGGGTATATGCGTAAGCAAGTTACAGAAGCAAAAAATAAGCAGTTAATCATATGACAAGTAGATAGTCACAACCATACAATTTGGGGTGGGAATGTCACTGAGTTGGGTTACTGGGAACTTAATTTCCAGGGACTTAACTCAGAGACAAACAGCTGTCAGGCACTGAAGACGGATGTCTAGCATAAAATGGAGGTTCCTTCGCCATAACAAGCATGGATAGGAAGCATGGCAGCAGGCAGGCAGATATGATATTGGAGAGGTAGCTGACATTACTTTTGTTGGTGAATTCTCTGTATAAACCTGGCTGTCCTGGACAGAAATTTAAAGGAGATTTTTAAGTTTAAAAGATTTGGGTTTAGCCAGGCAATGGTGGCGCACACCTTTAATCCCAGCACTTGGGAGGCAGAGGCAGGCGGATTTCTGAGTTCAAGGCCAGCCTGGTCTACAGAGTGAGTTCCAGGACNAAAACAAAACAAAACAAAACAAAACAAAACAAAAGATTTGGGTTTGGGGGGCTCAATTTTAAAGTGTTTAAATTTAAGAGTATGGTACTTGTAAAATGTTTGCAAAACGCTTTCTATTGTGATGTTTATGTTACTGTGTGAACTTTGACATGATTGTGAAACAAAAAGATACTGTTGAACAATGGTATGCTTGTGTGTCAAGATGACAAGGACTCAGTTGTCCTGGCTAGTTTTACATCAACTTGATATAAGCTAGAGTCATCTGAAATGAGAGGACATCGTTGAGAAAATGCTTTCAATGCTACAGCCTGCCCACCTTGTCAAATTACTATGTCCTTTGCTCTGGAAAAGTTAATTTTTCATTTTTATGAGGTCCCATTTATTAATTGTTGATTTGAGTGTCTGCACTATAGATATTCTAGTCAGGAAGTTGTCATGTGTTTCCTCTGAGTACAAGACTATTTCCCACTTTTTCTTCTATTAAATTTAGTATATTTATTTAATGTTCATGTTTTTAGTCCAATTTAAGGTAAATTTTGTGCAGTGTGGGAAGTATGTATCTAATTGAATTTTTCTTCATGCAGTTATCCGGTTTGAACACCACCATTGAATGAAGAGTCTGCCTTGTTTCCAGTATGTATTTCTTGCTTCTTTATCAAACATCAGGTGGTAAATAGAGGTGTAGATTTATGTTTGAGACTTGAAGTTCATTGATCAAACTATCTGATTTTGTGTCCGTGCAATGCTGTTTTTATCACTTTAACTCTGTAGCACAATTTGAGATGAAGAGGGGTATCTACCCAGAAGTTCTCCTGTAGATCAGGATTGTTTTAGTTACCCTGAGATTTTTGTGTTTCCATATGAAATGAAATTTGTCCTTTATACATCTGTGAAGATTAGTGTTACATTTTGATGGGGATTGCATTGAGTCTGTAGATTAATTTTGGTAGGACTGCCACTTTTAATATGTATCTTACTGAGCTATCAGCATGGGAGATATTGCAATCTTCTGATATCTTCTTCTATTTATTTCTTCAAACACTTTAAATTTTTAATCATACAAGTCTCCCAATTGCTCGGAAGTTATTCCAAGATGTACTATTTGAGGATACTGTGAAAGGTATTGTTTCTCTGATTGATTGATTGATTGATTGATTGATTGATTGAGACAGGCTTTCTCTATATAGCCCTGGCTGTCCTGGAACTTACTTTGTAGACCAGGCTGGCCTCGAACTCAGAAATTCACCTGCCTCTGCCTCCCAAGTGCTGGGATTAAAGGCGTGCGCCACCACGCTCAGCTCCCTGATTTCTTTCACAGTTCATTTGTCATTAGTATATAGAAGCATTAGTAATTTATTGACTTAATCTTATATCCAACCACTTTTTAAAAGTGTTTACCCTCTGTAGGTGTTTCTCCATGGAATTTTTAGGGTCACTTACATTGTTATGCCATCTGCACATAGTGTTACTTTTCTTCCTAACAGTTTGTATCTCCATGATCTTGATCCCCTTGAGTTAATTTATTGCACTAACCAAGACCACAAGTAATATATTGAACATATATGGAGAGAATGGGCAGCCTTGTTTTGTTCCTGATTTTATTGGAATTGTTTTTAGTTTCTTTCCATTTAATTTGATATTGGCTTTAGGCTTGCTGTAAACTATTATTATTATGTTTTCTTATATCCCTATCATCCTTAATCTCTCCAGTACTTTTATCCTAAAGATCTGTTAGTAATAAAGACCAGCTTTGACATTCAGGATAAACTGAAGGACAGCATAGAGTTTGTGACTGGTCACTCAGCCAAAAGCTTGATCTTCATACCTCACATACATTCACACATTTGATGAATGGAGCAAGGCACTAACCAACGTTACATAAATACATGTATACCTACCTATACATACATATACACATACACATATTGGGTAAATGGAACAAAGCAACTTCCACAAGCAAGCTCAAAAAAATTTATTTTTCTCCATATATATATATCAGCAAAAATCTCTCAAGGAGTACAAAAATCACAATGTGGTTACATTCTTTTTTCTGACTATACATAAGAAAAAAAGAAGCTCCCCAAAATCCTCACATGAATAAACATTATGTAGTATGGGGAAAACACACACACACACACACAAACACACACACACACACACACACACATATTATTCCCAAGAACCCACATACATTCCTAACTAAGCAACTCGTTATAGATTAATAAAATATAAACAAACAAGGTAATTTTCTCTGCCAGTTTCTCTAAATGGTGGGTTGCAATTTACAGTTACAAAAAAGGATCAATTATTTTATTGTTTATCTTAAAAAGTAATCTTAAAAGAAGCACAAATCTAAACTTTTATATAAAAAACAATCACTCATTTCTACTTTGTAAACTCAGAGTGCACAGTCATTAATAATTTTTATTAAATCGTATCAGGAAGTCATGGGAAAAAATGGGTACAAGAAAGTAATTATCAGCTTGATCACCGGCCCAGCTTTAACAAGAGAGTAACATGTCAGCTAGTACCAATAAGAACAATAAGAATGCCATTGTTCTTATTCCCTGACATCAGAAACATCCCCCATTCAATAATCAAAAGTACTTTTCTGAACCCTAAATTGTTCCTCAAGATTTTCTACTTCAAAACCACTAAGCAAATATGTTAGAACCTAACTTAACTAACAATCTACTTCTCCAAATGCTTTCTAAGGGTGATGAACATTACTAAGAATCTATAATTCCTTTCTGGGAGTGGTAAATTAATCCTGTTCCAGCAGCAATGCTTGAGATAGATCCATCACTATATTGTAAGTGCCAGTGATACTGCCCAGTGAAGGTCTGGAAGACTCTCTAGAGTTTTCATAAAATGCATAGATTAGGAGGAACCCAAGGGTAAAATGCAGAGCATAATTAAACAACAACATGAAGTCAAGACACATAGTCCTCTGGCCTCTGCCTCTCTAAGGCACAGCCATCATAGTAGGGTCAGCTGGTGGGCTGCATTCCACAAGTTCTAAAGCTGTTTTGCTATTTCTCTTGCACAGCCCTAACATGTTGGATTTCGTCAAAAGATTTTCCTGCGTCTAAAGAGATGATCATTGTGATATTTTTCTTTCTGTTTGTTTACCTCGGTGGATTACATTTACTAGTTTATGTATATTGAACTGTCCCTGAACACTTTGAATGGAACCTGTTCCATTATTATGGATGATCGTTTTTATGTAATTTTAAATTCTGTTTACAAGTATTTTTATTGATTTTTTTGCATTTATTTTCATACAGGAATTGTTTTATAATTTTTTTCTTTGTTGGTTCTTTGTTTAGTATCAAGTAACTGTGGGCTCATAAAATGAGTTGGGTAGTGCTCTTTTTCCTTTTATTTTGTGGAATAATTTGAGGAATATTCCCATTAGCTCTTCTTTAAAAATCTGGCAGAATTCGGCACTAAAACTGGAAGTGGTACCTATTAATAAAATTATCATTTTCTTTTAGATTTTTTTTAAATTTATGTCCCTATGATTCTCTAGATTTCCATCTTAACAGTTATGTCCCCCTCTTTTTTTTTGTTTCTGAGTTTGTTAATTTGGGTTCTCTCTCTCTCTCTCTCTCTCTCTCTCTCTCTCTCTCTCTCTCTCTCTGTGTGTGTGTGTGTGTGTGTGTGTGTGTGTATTGTGTATAAGGATTTGTGTAAGTCTTGCTGATCTCTGTTTCATTAATTTTTTATATTATTCTCTTTGTATTTTACTGATTTTAGTCCTGAATTTAATTATTTCTTGTCATCTACTCCTCTGGGCTGTGCTTGCTTCTTACTGAAGCTTTGTTAAATTCTACAACTTTGAAAATATTATGTATTCACTTTCACATTATTCTTGACAGTCTTATCTTCTTCCTTTCTTTTTTTAAAGATATTTTTATTGGATATTTTATTTATTTACATTTCAAATGTTATCCCCTTTCCTGGTTTCCCCTCTGGAAACCCATTTGTCCCTTCCTCTGTCTCCCTGTTTCTATGAGGGTGCTCCCCCACCCACCCACTCACTCCTGCATCCCCACCCTGGTATTTCCTTACAATGGAGCATCAAGCCTTCCCAGGACCAAGAACTCCTCCCATTGGTGTCCAACAAGGTGATTATCTGCTACATATGCGGCTGAAGCCATGGGTCCCTCCATCTGTACGTTTGGTTGGTGATTTAGTCCCTGGGAGCTCTGGGGAGTCTGGTTGGTTGATATTGTTGTTCTTCCTATAGATTGCAAACCCCTCTAGTTCCTTCAGTCCTTTCTCTAGCTCCTTCACTGGGGACCCCCAAGCTCAGTCCAATGGTTGGCTGTGGGCATCTACCTCTGTATTTGTCAGGCTCTTGGAAGACAGCTATATCAGGCTTTTGTCAGCAAGCAGTTGTTGGCATTCACAATAGTGTCTGGGTTTGGTGTCTGTATATGAGATTGATCTCCAGGTGGGGCAGTCTCTGGATGGCCTTTCCTTCAGTCTCTGCTCCACAATTTGTCTCCATATTTCCTCCCTTGAGTATTTTGTTCCCCCTTTTAAGAAGGACTGAAGGATCCACAATTTGGTATTCCTTCTTCTTGAGATTCATGTGGAATGTGAATTGTATCTTGGTATTCCAAGCTTTGGGGCTAATATCCACTTCTCAGTGAGTACATACATGGGTGTTCCTTTGTGACTGGGTTACCTAACTCAGGATGATTGTTGGGAACAAAATAAGAGGGGGGATGGGGGCCCCTGGGGAGAAGTGGGGGAGGGAAAGAGGTCAGAGTTCCTGTGCTCTGGGCAGGCAGACACAGGCAGAGCTGCCAGACACTTTTCCACTTGGCCCAGGGTGAGCATGCCCGACCGATGCAGCGGAGGGTGGAGAAAGGGGCAGCCCCTGAGCAGGGACCCCAGAGTTACTTTGCTAAAGCCACCAGGGTTATAGGAGAGAGGGATAAGGGAAAGAGTTCCCAACACTGACCAGAGTGTGCAGCTGAACTTGATGGAGCAGAGACTCTATGGTTTAAGAGCTTTATTATAGAAATGCAGGGGGAG
>NC_034596.1:35915306-35949043 GCF_900095145.1 Mus pahari
AGGGAAAGAGAGGAGAGAAGACAAAGAGAGGGGTAAGAGAGAGGGGTAAGAGGGAGACAAGAGAGCAGGACATAAGAGAGTGAGGTGGGGGCTTAACAGCCCATTTTATGGTCTTCACTGTTGCTAGGTATCTGGGGAGGAGTTTAGCCTAAAGGTCAGAAGCTTGGGCCAATGCTTATGTGACTACTGACCATGCTCCTCTTCTGGGGGCTGTAGGAGATGGTATCTTAGGCAGGGGCCAGAGTTCCAGGAGCATGAGGGAACGCCTGCTTTGTCATGTAGGTGAATTATGACCATCATGGCTCAGACCTCAGCTTGACTGGAGACCAGCCTGCAATTCCCCACAGATGATATTGTTTAATTCCATTCATCTGCCTAAGAATTTCATGAATTCATTATTTTTAATAGTTGAGTAGTACTTCATTGTGTAAATATACCACGTTTTCTGTACCCATTTCTCTTTTGAAGAACATCTGTGTTCTTTCCAACTTTTGGCTATTATAAATAAGGCTGATATGAACATAATGGAGCATGTGTCCATCTAATCTCTGAAGGAAGAAATCGAAAAAGATCTCAGAAGATGGAAAGACTGCCTAGACTCATGGATTGGCAGGATTAATATAATAAAAATAGCCACCTTGCTGAAAGCAATCTACAGATTCAATGCAATTCCCATTAAAATTCCAACTCAATTTTTCATAGAGTTAGAGCAATTTGCAAATCCATGTGAAATAACAAAAACCTAGGATAGTGAAAACTATTCTCAACAATTAAAGAACTTCTGAGGTAATCACCTTCCCAGACATCAAGCTGTATTGCAAAGCAATAGTGACAAAAACTGCATGGTCTTGGTCCATGTTTTATTCAATATAGAGTTGTTCACTTTCCATGAGTCTGTAAGTTATCTGTTGCTGTTGACATGCAGATTTAATTTATGGTGGCCCGATAGGATGTAAGGAGTTCTTTTCTTTTCTTTTCTTTTCTTTTCTTTTCTTTTCTTTTCTTTTCTTTTCTTTTCTTTTCTTTTTTTCCTATTTTTTCTATTTTTTAGCTTCACTTTTTTTTATTCTTTTTTTTTTTTTTTGGTTATTTTGTTCACTTACATTTCAAATTTTATCCCTCATCCTGATTTCTCTCTAATCTCCCCTACTCCACCTCCTCTCCCCCTACCTCCATGAGGGTGCTCCCTCACCTACCTACACACTCCTGCCCCACTGCTCTATCATTCCCCTATGCTGGGACAGCGAGCCTTCACAGAACTCATGGCTTCCCCTCCCATTGGTGCCAGACAAGACCATCCTCCACCACATATACAGCTAGAGTCATGGGTCCCTCCATGTGTATTTTTTGGTTGGTGGTTTAGTCCTTGGGAGCTCTAGGGGGTCTGGTTGATTGACATTGTTGTTCCACCCATGGGGTTGCAAACCTCTTCAGCTCCTTTATTTAGTCCTTTCCCCAACTCCTCCATTGGGACTTCTGTGCTCAATGCAGTGTTTGGCTGCAAGCACCCACTTCTGCATCCATAAAGCTCTGGCAGAGCCTCTCAGGAGATGTCTATATCAGGTCCCTGTCAGCAAGCAGTTCCTGTCATCAGCAAGTGTCTGGGTTTGGTTGGGGCACATGGGATAGACCCCCAAATGGGGCAGTCCTTGGATCACCTTTCTGTCAGTCTCTGCTGGACTTCTTGTTCCTGTGTTTCCTCTAGACAGGAGCAATTCTGGGTTAAAATTCTGTAAAGGGTGGATGGTCCCATCCTTCAACGGGGGTTCGTGCCTGGATATGGTCTCTACAGGTTCTCTCCTCCATTTGTTGGGTATTTTAGCTAATGTCATCCCTGTTGGGTGTTGGGATTCTTTTGCTTTTCTGGTATTGGGACTTTCTGGTGGCTAACTCCATTTCACATCCCCCATTGCTACGCACCTCTGTTCAATTTACTGGCCCTTCAATTTTCTTGTATCTGTTGGGTCTTGATTTGTGTCTGAGTATGTGGTCAATTTTGAAGAACAACTTGTGTCCGTGTGCCGCTGTGAAGCAGATGTAGTCTTTGTGAGAAATATTCTGTAATATCTGTTGGGGTCACTTGGTTTATAATATCTATTAACTCCAAGATTGTTCTGTTTAGTTTTTGCCTGGATGGCCTCTTTGCTGATGAGAGTATGATTTCAAAGTCTCCCCCAATCAGTGTGTGAGCTCAATATGTGATTTAAGTTGTAGCAGTATTTCTTATATAAACAGAGGCACCCTTTGTTTGGGACATAAAAATGAAGAATTGAAATGTCATCTTGGATTTTTTTCTTTTCTTTTTTTTCTTTTTGAACATGTTCTTCTTTCCTATCTGTTCTGTTTCGTTTTTGTTTCAAGTCTATTTTGTTAGATGCTAAAATGGTTGTACCACCTTGCTTCTTCAGACCATTTGATTGGTACGTCTCTTTCCAACCCTTTAATCTGAGGTAATGTCTATTCTTGATGGTAAGGTATGTTTGTTAGAAGCAGTACAAGGAAGGATCCTCTTTTAACATCCATCCTCTTAGTCTGTGTCTTTATTCTGGATTTGAGACCATTTATATTGAGAGATCTATATAAGCAGAACTTGTTGATTCCCACTATTTTGTTGATGCTGATAGTGGTGGTGATGGTGTGTCCGTGTATGAGTGTGCGTGTATGTGTGTGTGTGTGCGTGTGTGTGTGTGTGTGTGTGTGTGTGTGTGTTTTGTTTGTGTGTGGGTGTTTTGTTTGTGTGTCTCTTTCTTCTCTTTTGATTTTATAGATCTGGGATTATTTATTCCTGAATATTTCTGGATGCAGTTAACTTCTTTAGTTAACTATCTAGTTACTTCTTGGTATGAATTTGTAGATATATAGGTATTAGTTAACTTTGGTTTTATGATGGAATATCTTATCTTCTCCATTTATAATGACTGACAGCTTTCCCGGGTATTGTAGTCTGGGGCTGGCATATGTAGTCCTTTTGAGACTTCAGCATATCATTCCAGGGCTTTCTGGCTTTTAGAGCCTCCATTGGAAAATCAGATGTAATTCTAGTAGGTCTGCCTTTATATTTTACTTGGCCTTTTTCCTCTATAGTTCTAATGTTCTTTGTTCTGTGTATTTAGCGGTTTGACTATTTTGTGGCAAGGGAACTTTCTTTTCTGGTCTGGTCTATGGTGTTCTGTGTGCCTCTAGGACCTTTGTAGGCACCTCCTTCAGGTTAGGAAATTTTTCTTCTGTGATTTTGTTGGAAATATTTCCCAGCCTTTCAGCTGGTATTCTTCTCTTTCCTCTATTTCTACTATCCTTAGGTCTAATCTTTTCATAATATTCTTTGACTGATATATGCATTTCTTCTATTATATCTTCCCTGAGATTCTCTCTTCCATGACTTGTTTGGGTTTCTGGAACTTGACTCTGTTGTTCTGATTTTTGCATTCATAAATTTTTCATTTCCAAAATTTTGTCCGCTTGTGTTTTTTTTATTGTTTCTAATTACACTTTCAGGTATTAAAACAGTTTTCCTCGTTGCTTTTACCTGTTTGTTTGTTTGTTTGTTTGTTTCTTAGCTTTCTTTAAAGGATATACTCATTTTTCCAATTGTTTTGTGTTTTCCTAGAGTTCTTTAAGGAATATCTTTTATTTCTTCCAATTGTTTTTGGTTTTCTGAATTTTATTAGAAAGGATTTATTCATTTGTTTCTTCCATGGTGGCTTTAATGTCTAGAATTCTCTTTCTACATCTTGCCTTCTGATAGTAGGGCTTACTTCTGAGCTTCCTTTTCAAGTTCCTAAATTGCTCATATCTAGATTACCCTAGCTTGGGTTTTCTTTATGGATTTTATTTCACCTTTCAAGAACTGTTTTATTCATCTTCCACTGGTGTTTTGCTTTTTTTGTTTTTTGTTTCCATTATTATTTTGTGTGTGTGCTCATAGAGTTCTTTATGGAATTTATTCATTTTATCTTTAAGGATATTTATCATATTTTATAGGCTATTTTGTGCTACAAAGATCCTTTTGTGCTTCATACATGTTGCAATATTGAAGGCCTACTATAGTCTGGTGTCTGTGCCCCACTGGAGACTTATAGTCCTGGTTGTCATTGATTTTGTTTCTATGATGTCATATGTCTTAGTCCTCTAGGATTAGGAAGATTGTAATTCTAGGTTCTGGTATCTGGTCTTGTCTTTGTAGAGTATGTGTTTTATTCCTTGGTTTCTGTTTCTTCCCTAGTTCTTCTGAAAGTGTGGTAAATGTGTATTTCTTCCTAGGAAAATCTTCTATAATCTGGATAGTTGTGGTCCTTTGGGTCCCACTTAAAATATGTTTTTGTGTATTGGTAGCTGATACTTAGTAAAGAGGATATACTGGGGGTGGGGGTGGGGCTTCTGAGTAGGTTCAAAGGAAGGAGTAAGACAAAGTGTTCTACCAGAATCTTCTTAGTAAGTCCCCTGTGAATAGGAGTAGTGAATGAAGAGTGACTACAATAGAAGGTCTACTATAGAGCTGGAGAAGAGACTAAGAAATTGTATTTGGAAGATGAAGAGAGAGGTGAAGATCAACAGTTTAACATACATGTCCTGTGTCACTGAAAATGGGAGCAGGAGAAAGGGGGTTGCAAGATATGATCCACTACAGAGCTGGAGAAAAGACTGGCGAAATGGATTTGGAAAAGCAGGAAGCTCTTCAGTTAACCTACCTGCTGTCTTGGCCAGTTGGCCTATTGTTTCCCAGGGAGTGCCTTCTGGAGTTTGGGTTTGTGACAAAGTGACAAATGAGGGAAAGGAGGCTATGGGGGAGAGAAGATTTGTGGGATCCAGTGGAGAGCAGAGGTTGGGGGAAAGAGGCTGTAGCAGGTGGTTCTGGTCCAGAGTTGAAGATGAAACAGGGAGATTGAATCTGGAGGAGCATCAGGACAGGGCAATATTTGCAGTAAGCCTACCTGTTTATCTGGTCAGAGTCAATGAAAAAAGGTTTATGTCTTTAAATACATAAATCTATAAATAAAAGAGCGTAAAACATTATGCCTTTTTAAAAGTTTATCATTGCACGAGAAAAACCTTTGTTTTATATCCTATGCTACTTTGAAAAACCGTAATGGCTATTCTCTCCAAATAATGCATATGCATATGTCAGATGCCTTAAATGTAATGATTTCCTTAGCCATTCACTTTTCTCCGAAGATTTTTTATTTCTCTGAGACAAGGTTTCTCTGTGTAGCCCTGACTGTCCTGGAACTCACTCTGTAGATCAGGCTGACCTCAAACTTAGAAATTCACCTGCCTCTGCCTCCCAAGTGCTGGGATTAAAGTCATGCACCACCATGCCCGGGCTTCTCATAAGATTTTATAAGAAACATGAAACAACTGAAAGATGATTTACATACTCAGTTATGCAGTTAAGAAGGTTCTGATTTGAAGTATAGGCTTTTTGAAAAGAGAGTATGTATTCGTAAGCAATACTCGTACTTTGTTCTTAAATGTCCAGTGATGGGACAGGAGAGGTTGATCAGTTGTTTATGGCACTTGAGGTTCTTCTAAAGGACTCTCATTATATTCCTGTCACTCAAATGGCAGCTCACAATATTCAAGACTCCAGTGCCAAGGAATCTGATTTCCTATTCTGAATTCTGCTGGCAGCAGACATACATATAGCATGCATTCAAATGTACAGGTAAACACACATACTCATATAGAATAAAATAAATAATGCTAGAAAAGTATTTAAATTTTCAATAACACTTCAAAGATTGTAACTATGATGCCCTTTCTTCTGAATGACTATATTTCTTTAAAAAAAAAACCACATTCCTCAATTCAAAATAATTTTATTATTTCTAAATATTTAGCTGCATATTTATAAAAGAAATGACTATATCACTTATTACTCAGAAAACCGCCTGCTTCTGCCTCCCAAGTGCTGGGATTAAAGTCATGTGACACCATGCCTGGCTTTATTTTCTAATAGTAGATATTCAATATCAGCTATTTTATATAATTTATGATTTAGCTCATAGGATTCTTTGAGACCTCTTTATCTTCTGTAGCTAGCCTCAGAAAATATATTATCCCACGTTCCCATTAAATAAAAATTCAGTGTTCAGATATTTATAAAATGGTAAATATTATATTGTTGAGTCACTGACAGAACTAGCACAGTTAATTTTTCAATTGTTGGGTCAGTGAGAAAGAATGCCTCAGCAAATAATAGTGTTTGCCTCCAAGATTGATAATATGAGTGCAATTCTGGAAAGCCACATTGCAAAAGGATACAAACAACTCCTACCAATTGTTCTCCAACTTCCTCATGTTTTCTTGCATTCACAGGTGCATGTGTGCATGCACTCACACAGACAAACACACATGCACACACATATGCACACTCATAATAATTAATTTTATATTACTTAAACTGAGAAGACTTATGTTTAACTTTTGTGTATAGTTTTCTTACTCTCAAATTATTTTTAGATGTTAGTATAGCCTATTTAATTTTCTCTAATTATACTCTACTACAACTACTACTACTACTACTACTACTACTACTACACACACACACACACACACACACGCACATATATACACAAACCAATAATATCATACATATGTTCTTCCATATGATAAAATTATCTGTATGGCTAAATAGTTCATGAATACATGTTATATGTTCTAGAAGCATGTTTCCAGAAGAAATTCTCTTCTGGACTCTTCTCAGCCTCACCCCATCTCAACAACCAGTTAACAGACTCTACTGCCCACCTCCCTTCAAATGTTCACCCTTCTCTCAGCATCCTGTGTATTGTCTCTCCATTTCTTTTCTGCTTGTTCTGTGTGTTTTGATCTTATATCTTGTCTTTGGTGCTTACTCTTCAAATTGCATGACACATATGCTTCAAGGACATGAGATGTTTAGTGTTAAACAACCTTATTTAAAATGGTAGGATTATTCTATAACTCATTAGTATTATGCATGATTGGCATGATATATAAAATAATTTAGATACATTATTTACATAAAAGTAAAATTTTATTCCCATTGGTACAATACTGCTTTATTCTGCTGTTTGTTTTATTTACAGACTCTGAATGGAGACTGAGGGAAACATACTCACAGTACCTTCTAGTTTTAATATCAGGGAATCCAGTCTCATATTAGCTTTCAATTTAGAAAAATTTCTCCTTTTGTTTTACAAGTGATTTTAATTAAATTAAGAACACTTTAATTGGATTCCCTGAAGACATCTGTTAAAATAATTGTAAATGTTTCCTTCCCTGAGGTTTTGGTCCTAATGTAGAGACTTTATAATAAAAATTGTTCTTTCATTACTAGTACTTTATTTATGTTTTCATCACAGTAATGAAATACATGTCAGATTATTTATGGAAAAAATGGACATTACTTATACAGCTCATCATTTTAGACTTGAAAGTCTAGAAAGCATGACACTGGTTCTGGCTACCTAGACACCCAAATAAGGGGCCCATGACTGGTCAGTCATAATTAATCCAGAAGATTTAGACTCTGGATTTAAAACTAAAACGGGTTATAAAGAAATAGAGAAAAACACTCAACATTAATCCCTGGCCTCTTCGGGCACCTCTCACATGCTTGCAAAGACATACATATCCCACACACATATACAAATAACCTCTAGATTTTAGTATCCTTGGTTATGTGTCCCTGATGTTCCATTTTATGTTAAATAATATTACAATTCTTATTCTTTAGTATGTTTTGATAGCTCAGCTGTTCGAACTTTTAAACTTTTTGATCTATCCATATGCAACTCCCATAGCCAGAAGTATGTTTTCACTATTGTGACATAATTGAAAGAAAAGGCATTAGGAGATTATACAACATAGAATTATTAATTTATTTTTTGTAAATGCAAAAAGGCTCTTCAACTCTAGTACTCCAATCTTTATTTTTATTTTAATTTGAATATGGAAAAAAAACCCAAAAGTTCATGTTTTTTGTTTCCTGTTGTTTGTTTTTGTTATTTATTTGTTTGTTTTGTTTTGTTATATTTTGTTTTGTGTTTTGTTTATTTTCTTGGTACCTAGGTCACATCCATGTGATATATAGGAAGCTCATTATTTTTTCCTATTTCCTTTTCTTGCTACTTTGATAAAATATATCTTGGGGGAGAAAGAATTGAATTCAGTTCACAATCCCAGTCCATAGTCCATCATAGGAAGGAAGTAAAACTGTCAGTAACTTGAAACAGCTAGTTCTAACACAGAAAAATGAAAAGAGAGAATGAATGAGTGTTTGCCAGTGTACATATGACTCTCTTGATTTTAATACATCTCCCAACACCCCAAATGGTGTCATCTGCATTCTGGGTGGGTTCTGCCACTTCAGTTAACCCAGATGAGAAAATCCTTCACAGATATGTCAAATAGAATGCAGACAGTCCCCAAAATGGATCTTCTTTTCTGAGGAGATTCTGGACTCTGTCAAGTGGCAATTAAAATTACCACAAAGCAATTACAAATCAAACCAACATGTGACCCTAGCTTTTGTCTATAACTTTTCAAGTTATATATGTTGGAAATATTCAACAATGTAAATTAATTAGAGTTAAATGGTATAAGAGTTGAAAATGAAGAAAAACTATAGTTTTGGTTTTCTTTGAAAGAAAATATTCAGTCATCTGAAAATTTGGCAAATTTTTTTGGGTGTTCTCTCTGCTTTCTTTAAAGTATAAAGCATTTCATTACATTTTCTTAGCAAAGATAAATGTTACTTTTGACACGAACTTAATGTAAAATACTCATATTTAGCACAATATGATTATAACAAATATTCATCATTATAATTATTAGAGAATTTGAATTTTTATCACATGACCATAAAAATAAATGTTAAATTTGCCAAGTAGAATCAAGTACATATATACAGTTATTTTTTAAACTCTGAACTATTTCCAAAAATGTTTAAATCTACTTATTAAAATTATACTTTGTTTTCAATTGTTCTACTGTCAGGAAAATCAGGGTCCCCTCTTGGAGTTCTTAGTCTCATCAATAATTTTATTTAAGAAGAGATGTCAAATATCTGCATAGCTTTTGATGGGAACATGCTACTGTTGACTGTAAAGAGTATATAAGCAACTTTTGCAGTAATTTCAATGATTACAGATACATAATTGGGAAAGAGGGACATGGACGCCTACTGTGACAACCCCTAGCCCTAGCCCTACCCCTACCCCCACCTATCCTGAAATGAATGGCAGCAGCTTAAACAGGAAACAATTAAACAGAATTCTTTAAAAGTATAATATGTGTGCTGAAGTTAGCTGTCCACAATTGGTGGTTTCTGAGGGTGGGAGGTTCTGGAGGGAAAGAACTCATATCTATTTAAGGGGCAGACTATTGTGAATTTGACAATAAAGTGTATATATAGATAACAGAAATTTGACTTTTTTTTGGGGGGGGTGGGTTCATGACAGGGTTTCTCTCTGTAGCTCTGACTGTCCTGGAACTCACTCTGTAGACCAGGCTGACCTTGAACTCAGAAATTCACCTGCCTCTGCCTCCCAAGTGCTGGGATTAAAGGCATGCACCACCACTGCCCAGCTAAATTGGACTTTTTTATTTTTTATTTTTATTTTTTTGAAAGTAGTTACCAGGTTGATAGGTACACATTGAAGAATTGGAAATGCGTGTAACAGGGTACATGATGTGAAATTCCCAAAGAATCAATAAAATAGATATAAAACTTTGAAAAAAATCAAACTTAGGCTCTGGCCAGTATCTAAAAGAAAATAACAGAAGAGAAAACTCCTGAAATTATCAGGACTTGAAGTAATATATAGGTTTTAACCTTTGGAATTGCTCAGAAAGTTTAAGGCTCAGATTCAGCTGAAGATAGGAAGACAGGAAGGAAGGAAATACTTCCATGTGGTGATTACCCACCTTGGGGAAACATACAAGAGAGGAAGTGGAGGAAATAGACCAGGATAAAGAGATTAAGGACTTAACGGCATCATTTTATGGGTTCCTAAGTGCAGATTTGTTGGAATATAGACAAAATTATTCACAAAGAAACCTGTTCCAGTATGTAGTTGACTTCCTCACAGGTTCAACCATCAGGATGAATGTAGAAAGGCAACAGAAAGCCTTTTTGCAACCATCCATACCCTAGCATACAGAGTCTCAGCTGAGAAGGCGCAGCTGTGCATACTTCAGGTAATATACCTAGGCTACAACTTCAAGGATGACAAGCAGATATTTCCTCACATCTGTATTTCTGCTATCCTTCAAATTCCTACTCCCACATTATAAAAACAAATACAGAAATTACCTGGGGTGGTTGAATACTGCCAGCTATGGAGAATGGGATTGGCTGATACGGACAAGCCCCTATCTGCCTAAACTGAGGTTATACAGACTTTGGAATGAGCAGAGACTGAGCAGAGAGCCTTCAGTGCCTTGAAAAAGACCAATGAGTCTTCCTCAGCCATTATAAAACCATTCCACTTGTTCATGGATGGTTCCAAAAGCATTGCATAGGGTGTCCTCATATGAATCCTGGAACACTGAGAGAGATCTGTGACATTTCTCTAAATGACTCCATGTTAATGTAGTTTTTCATATATTAAATCAATTTTCCCATGGGATAAGCAAGTTATTATAATTATATAATCACATTTATAAATCAATGACTTTTCTATTCAAATTTAAATTTTTATGGATACATGATATCAAATTATAGGTAATCTAGTGATTCATTTCAGGAAAAATGTACATAATATTTCATAACATGTTCACATTAGTGGTCATGGTTTTCATCAACCACATAGGATTGACTCTAGAGTTACAGAGACAAAGTTTGTAGCTAAGAGGAAAGGCTTTCTACCCAGAGACTACCCCACTTGGGGATCCATCCCATAATCAGTCACAAAACCCAGACACTATTGCATATGCCAGCAAAATTTTGCTGAAGGGACCCTGATATAGCTGTCTCATGTGAGGGTATGCCAGTGTCTGGCAAATACAGAAGTGGATGCTCAGAGTCATCTATAGGATGGAACACAGGGCCCCCAATGGAGGAGCTAGAGAAANTACCCAAGGAGCTGAAGGGGTCTGCAACCCTATAGGTGGAACAACAATATGAACTAACCAGTACCCCCAGAGCTCATGTCTCTAGCTGCATATGTAGCAGAAGATGGCCTAGTCGACCATCATTGGGAAGAGAGGCTTCTTGATCTTGCAAACTTTATATGCCCCAGTACAGGGGAAGGCCAGGGCCAAGAAGTGGGAGCAGGTGGGTAGGGGAGCAGGGCGGGGGGAGGTATAGGGAACTTTCAGGATAGCATTTGAAATGTAAATGAAGAAAATATCTAATAAAATAAAAAAAAAATGTCCACAAAGAAAAGACATTGAATTGACTTTGAGCTCTTCATACACACATACACACATATTTCATCCTGGAAAACACTAGTTTGAAAAAGATAAGAAGAATCAATTTGAGTTATTAGTTATGAAATAAATCAATAAGGATTTAAAATATGATTTAGGAAAATACATTGTATAAGATTCTCAAAATATTAATTAAAATACTGCAAATATTCTTAAAAGGGAAAACTGCTAAATAAAATATTTTTCTTAGACATAAGAATAAAACATAATAGAAAATATTAATGCTATATTATTATAACACTGTAGCTTTGTTATTTTTTTACCTAAAATGTCTAAGATTTTCTCTTGGCTGCATTGAAGTAACTATACAACTTCTTTTGCTGTTTCATGACAAATAATTGAACAAATTCAAATGTTTTTTAAATTAATTTTCAAATTAAATCTATCTCTTATTAGATATCTTTTATGCCTTTATTTTGCATAATTTGAAATTTAATTTTAGTTAAAATATGCTCTCTGATGTACCTTCTTGTGTTTCTTTATTAGCTTTCAGGAAAACAATGTCATTAAAATTCTTAACAATAGAATTTAGAGTGCATAGTCTAATAAACTAACCTAACATTTATTATAATATAAAATAAAATTGCATTCAAATTGTGACAACTTAATTATCATGAAAAGGTTATCCTTCAAGATGAAACTATGTAAATATATACACATACACACAGTCACACACACGAACACACATTCACATGCATGGACACACTCACCAGAATGCATGACTAGAAATCAGTTAAATAAGCCATGCGAGGCTCCTTTAGTTTTCTTGAAATTTTACATGCAAAATATATGACAGACCTCCAGAGAGATTACAATAAAGACACAGTATATTTACCTGTTTAAGTTAATCGAAGCCAAGCGGTTAAATAAAGTTAAACTTAAACAAGAAAGTAATGGAAGGGAGATATCCACAGTTCAGTCTTCAACCAATAGAAAAATGTAAGAGATGCAAACTGAGAGATAGATGATTTCTCTGGAGATGATTGAAGACATCTGCTATTAGTTAAGCCATTTGGGTTACTTATTGGCTTATTTGTATCTAACCTTCTTTCCAATCTTGTACTATAAAATGTCCATCTATGATAGTGCCCTGCCAGGAGGAAAGTTATAAATGTCCAAGTGATTGTGCCAATTTTCATACATGCCTTAAATAAAACATTTTGAATACTTCTGCTATTTCTGACAATATGAATAAAGGTTCTATTTTAGCTTCTACTGTCCTGGCTATGATATAATACTCTGATACAATCAAGTTACAGTAGAACAGATTTGTTTTAGCTTACTCTTCTAGGTAAAATACACATAGAGAGGGTCATTGCAGCAGGAGTTTGAAGCAGCTGGTCATATCATATCCATAATCAGAGGAACATATAATAAAGAATGCATGAATGCTGATTCTTATTTCCCTTTCTCCATTATACTCTCCCAGATATCCTGTAAAACAATAGACCCACCAACAATTAATATGCGTCTTTAAACATCAATTAACATAATCAAAATAATTCCCCATAGAGAACCCATGAAATCCCATTTTGTACCTGATTCTAGAATCATCAAACTAACAATGGACACTAACCATACCATCTGTCTTAGGGTTTCCAATACTGTGTATAGACACCATGATTAAGGCAACTCTTATTAAGGAAAGTATTTAATTGGGACTGACTTATAGGTTCAGAGGTTCAGTCCATTATCATCATGACAGGAATCTTGGCAGGCATGGTGCTGCAGGAGCTGAGAGTTCTACATCTTCATCCAAAGGAAGGCAGAAGAAGTCTGTTTTCATGCAGCCAGGAGGAAAGTCTCAAAGCCCACACTCAAAAGGACAATTTTTCCAACAAGGCCAGACCTACTCTAACAAGGCCACACTTCCTAATAGTGCCTCTCCCTGAACCAAGCATATTCAAACCACCACATTGCTGGTGGCCCAGAAAGGCTTGTTCAAACACGAGTCTGGTGGCGGGGAGCATGCCTAGCCGTAGCATAACAAAAAAAATATGCATTTAGTCCATCTTCAAAAGTGCCATAGTCTATAACAGTCTCAACAATGTTAAAAGTCCAAAGTTCAAAATCTTTTGAGATTCATTTAACTTAACTTTTATTCCCTATAAAGTCAAAACCAAAAAGCAGATCATTTACCTTAAACATCAGAGGATATACCTTATCATTCCAAAATGTCATATTGAGGAATACTGGACCAAACAAGACCAAAAATCAGCTGGGCAACTTCCAAACTCTGCGTCTTCATCTCTGATGTTAAAATGTTCTTCAGATCTTCAACTCCTTTCATCTTTGTTGACTGCAACAAACTTCTTTCTCCTGGGCTGGTTCCACTCCCTGTCAGCATCTTTCCTCAGCACATATCCCATGTGTCTGACATCTCTAACATCTCGGGATCTCCAATGCAACTTTGATTTTACATCTTCTTGTTCCAATATCTGGGATCCTTATACAATCTTACATTCTTAAAATGGCTTGAGTCACTTCTCCTGTTCTGGCCTCTATAGCATTCTAGGCTCTGGTTGATTCAACTCCACTGCTGCTGCTGCTCTTGGTGGTCATCCCATAGTACTAGCATTTCCAATATACTGGGATATTCTGATGCAACTAGGCTTCACCAACAGTCTCTCATAGGCTCTCTTCATATTGCCAAGCCTCAACATCTTTGCATGACCCATTCAGTCCTAGGCTGTGAACTACAACTGAGGCTGCACCTTCATCAGTAGCCTTCCCTGGCCTTTCACAGTGCCTCTTCAGCTGCTCCCCACAACCACTTCAGATATCAAAAGCAGTTCCACCTGGGTGATTAATACATATTACCTAGTTCAGCTGCAGCATGTGGTACAATCTTGGTTATCTCTGTAGCACAGCTTCTTTGTGCTCTCAGAAAACACTGCTCAGATTTCACCTCAGTGATGTTGATCTCTACTTAATCACCACAATTTCTTAGCTCTAGCCAATCAGTATCAATTGTCCCAGTAATCCCTTCCATTCTTGACTCTAAAGCCACAGTTACATGGCTTAAGCTTCTGAGTTCTGCTGCTTGCTGGGCTGGAACATATCCCCTCTTGCTCTATTAACATCTTCCTGCTTTTCAACTCTCTCAATTCCTAAGACTGGCTGTCATAGAACTTGCTCTGTGGATTGACTTTGAATGCAGAGATCACCATGGCTCTGTCTTTTGAATGCTAGGATTAAAGGTATGTACCACCAGGTCTGTATTTAAACTCATTTTCACCTAGAATTTGTTCTTTCCCAGGCTGGCTTTGAACCCAGAAATCTACTTGTGTTTGTCTCCTGGGATTAAAGGTGTGTACCACCATGCCAAGATTGAGATCAAAAGCCTGTTTCTTCCTGTCTAAAGATCTGGATGACAAGTGTGCCCTCCATTTCTAGATTGTAGTTCATTACAGATTAAAAGTCTAATCTATTCCTTGTTTAATTGTAAACATAAAAAAGAAAGGAAAAAAAAAAAACTTAGCTTGCTGAGATCTTGCATTGAAATCACCATTCCCTTAATTTCTTTATCTCCTTGAACACAGGATTCATCTCCATTTCATTTCCAGATGCCCCTTTATCTGGCTTACCGGTTCCAAGGTTCCATCCATTATCATCATGACAGGTAGTATTGCAGTGTCCAGACAGGCATGGTGCTGGAAGAGCTCTGAGTTCTAAATCTTCACCCAAAGGAATCCAGGAGCAGACTGTTTTTAGGCAGATAGGAGAAAGATCCCTAAGCCTACCCCTACAGTGACACATTTCCTCCAACAAGGCTATATCTACTCCAACAAGGCCATACCTCTTAATAATTCTGCTTCCTGGGCCAAGCATATTCAAACCACCATGGCATCATAGGTAGTTTTATCTACTTAGCAATCAGGTCAGCATATCTGAAATAATCTTAGACCATAATAGCTTTATTCTGTAAACCTCTAAATAAGAAATCATAAATCTGATATGTCCAAAAAAAAAAAAATTTTCAGAAATGGTTTAATTATTTAGACCACACTAATGCCTTTGACATACTGTAGAAAATTTGCATTAGTATTCTTCAAATCAAGTCAACATCCTTTAGCAAGCAGGTGTGACCAGTCATGTCACTTCTGCCCATTGCAAGTGAGTTTACCAATGCCTTCAACTATATCTGAAACTATAGCTGTGTGCTATCAGCATTTCATGGTACCACAGCATGAAAATCTTAGATATATTGGGTACTTTTATGTCTCATTATTCTCTGGATATTGATTTTAGTACAATAAAAAAAAATCAACATTAAGCTTTGTGGGAGAGTAGACCATGCTAGGAACCTTGGGCAGGTAGAACAGATCTGAGAACCCAGAATCTTGGGTACACACTACTGAGACAATAGGTGACTTCCTGCTCCCAGCCAGATTCACAGCCTGGAGCACATGTGTCATGCTTCCCATGCTGGGTCACATGGTCCAAAACAGAGTCCTCCATGCTAATGAGGTACTTAGAGACACTGAGGGTTCAGCCAATAAGCTTTCCCTTCCAGAACATTCCTTCTCACAAAAGGTATTTAACCTCTGGCCCACCCTAAGAAGTTGGTACGGACTAATTTTTCACAATGAACAGTCAATAAACAGTTTGGAACCAAAGACTGTGTCTTTCATTGAGAACCGCCATTAGGAACGTGGAGAAGGCATTTGCCTACAGAGCTGCAGCTTATATCTTCTGTAGAGGGCCCATCTATACATCCAGACAACTGCTGCTGCCTTTGTCAATGACCTAAGCCTGAGCTCTCATTTCCTCCAGCCTGCTGTCAGGAATAGTTGCCATCCTTAGCCCTTGGGCCTCTTACTCTGCTCCTAACTCCTCGTGACTCAGCAACACCTGAATGTCCAGGAGTTTGGGAGCACCGGTCCTGTTCCTGTCATGGGTGCATGAACCCCAACATTTCATTCCAGACTTCTCTGTGCGATTCTCCAATGATGACTGGAGGCCAAGAAGTCAGGAAGTCAGGGAACCCCAACTTTGGCCTCTCACATCTTAGACTGTGCTTTCCCACCCATGAGGGAAGGGTGTCTCAGCACTTCCCTGAAGCCCAACACCAGACTGTTGTGGCTTAGAATAAGTGCAGTCAAGCTCCACAAGTTTTGCCTGCCCCAAAGGAACCCAGTGGCTGGCAGGGAGGAACATGGACTCACAAATCTTATTCTGTTACATGATATTATATTCTGAAACAGTATAATGTATGCCCCATATTTTGCTTTGATCAATTAAATTTAAAAAATTCTATCAATTTTGTATGTTAAATAATATATATCTTTTTTCTGGCATTAAGCCAATATAAAATCAGCAAAAATACCTTAAATAATACAGAAATTATAGTGGTAAATTTCTCTTCTCATTTTTGATATGTTTTTCAGAAACAGAAAAACTTGCTTTTCATATACATTTATGTATACAAGACAAGCAAACATGTCCAAAACTTTTCTAATACATTGATAAAAGAACTTGTAAGATGCAGAAGTATTTGTGAATGTGATTATTTATAGGCATTTTATAATGTGTTAGAATATTTTTTCTATACATATAAAATTATTAGTATTTTATAGCATAATAAAATCAGACAGAACCCCCCCCCCCTTTTTTTTGATCAAATAGAAACCTTCCAACTACTGTGGCACTTCCTGGTTTGAGCTTTAATCACAAAGAAGATAGAATTGTCATCCTCTGAAAACAGCTGGGTCGGTCCCATTAAGGCCAGGTAGATGTAGTAGATGAATGGCTGGTTTACCTGAGAGGTCTTCATAAACACTGATGCTGTGTGTAGAGTTGTCCTCTAGTTTGGGTTTGCCATATGATGAAATAAGATACATTCTCAATTTGCTACTCAGGGTACCATCTTGGGAGTCATGATCAGTTTTCCTAATCATTGTTTAGTAAAAGGATACAATGTTTGTACATGATTATATTTTATTTAATAAGGAGAATTATTTGATTGGGTTGTTTGCTTCTGAATTATGAGGTATAAATGAGACTGGTACATTGAGAGTTAGACATAGATAAAGGAGAGAACAAACAACAGAAAACAGAACAAGAAAATTAAATCACTGCTATTGCAAATAACCACAATTTAATTTCCTTAATTAGCTCAGTGAGACCAGTGAGACTTTCTTTCTGATTCATACAGGTCAACTGTCTGTCTTTACAGAAGTTCTCTGCTTCTGGTTTTACAGCCTCAGTTTGCTGGTACATCCTCACAGTTGTTTAAATGACATTAACTTCGGATTGTAAAATATATGACTATAAATGCGATCCTTTAAGTTTCCATAGTTCTAATCCTGGGTATGTTGAGGTCCACAACACTGGAAGCATAGCTTTATTTGTACCAGGCAAAAAAATCTCTCAGTAGTCAAATTTGGTCAAATGTAAGTGGCTTAGCATAAGCGCAATCAAGCTCCCCAAATTTTGCCTGCCCTAAAGGAACCCAGTGGCTGGCAGGGAGGGACATGGACCCACAAATCTTATTCTGTTACATGATATTATATTCTGAAACAGTATAATGTATGCCCCATATTGTGCTTTGATCAATTAAATTTAAAAAAAATTCTATCAATTTTGTATGTTAAATAATATATATCTTTTTTCTGGCATTAAGCCAATATAAAATCAGCACAAATACCTTAAATAATACAGAAATTATAATGGTAAATTTCTCTTCTCATTCTTGATATGTTTTTCAGAAACAGAAAACTTGCTTTTCATATACATTTATGTATACAAGACAAACAAACATGTCTAGGATCAATGATGACAATATAAAGTGAATGGATGTTATTTATTTGTATAGTATGAATGATTAGGTCTTTGGTTGTTTGTTTGTTTGTCTTTGAGACAGGGTCTTTCTGCATACCATTGGCCTCGTTGAATTCACTATGTTGATCAGGCTGTCCTCGCACCCACAACAGTCTCCCTGGTTCTGTCTCTAGAATTCTGAAATTACAGGTATGTACTGTCATGCATGGGATAATTGATTCCTGACTTTTTTCTACGACTTGTACCAGTATCATCTCTGAGAACACAGTAAGTACAGAAAACTCCAGAAAATCTTGTTAGGTTTCCATTGTATTCTGGAAACTATGGTATTTACAATATTCACACGATTCGAAAGCTACTTTTATAAAATGACCCTCAGTATTTTTATATCTTCGTACTAATATGATGCTAGATAAGAAATAGAAAGATTATCATATGAATCTAAACTTTGTCAAGGTTCTCTTATGAAAAAGTGAAAAGATTGTATGATTTCCCAGAAATATTTTGAGAAACATAAATTTTAGCTATTAAGACATCCACTAAATTCAGTCTGATTTGGTAGGTGACAGCATACAAAAGATTGAAAGAGGACATTTGGTTATTTAGCTAAAATAGGTATGCCTAAGTAGAAGAAAAGTCAGTGTTGCAAAATGTTGTCTAAAATATACACAAAGCAGGGAACATAATTGTTTGACATCTCTGATCTTTCTATTAGGGAAAAAAAAGCAGTTTCTCCATACTTTCAAACTCAAAGACATGACAAATTAAAAAGTAAACAACAAATTGTCAAGTTGTTCTGATAGAGTTTGAAAACTCAGCTATTTGGGCAAAGCCTTTAATATCCCTTGTTAATAAAAGTCAAAAAATTTCAGGGCTGAACAGTGAGTTAATGACTAAGAGCATTAGCTGTTCTCCTAGAAGACCCAGGTTCAGTTTCCAGCACCTACATAGTAGATCCAAAACCTCTTACATTGATCAGAGGATTCAATGCCTCCAAAGGATCATTAAATGGTACATAGATAGAAATGTAGGCAAAACACACCTGCACACACACACAAAACACACCTGCACACACAAAGAAAACACAATAGCAAAGTAACAGAAATTAGTAAATACTTTTCCTCAATAATTCTCAATTTTAATGCTCTATTTCCTCAATAAAACATAAATTAACTGATGAATGCATTAGAAAACAAGATCTAGTTTGATTTGAAATCTATGCTGGAACAACAAGACAAGTGAAGGAAGCAATGGATTCCAATGCAAAAAGAAGCAGTCAAAGGATGTTTATTTGTATTTTATGTTTTAAATTTTTAAATTAAAATGTAGAAAGTCTAAAATACTAGTTTTCACAATATTGCATGACAAAGTTTGATTATATGATTTCAGTATATGGCAACACAAATCTCGTTAGCTCACTAATAATACAGTATTGGTACATTCATCAAAGTCAGATATTCTTCTATATTTTAATAGATTTTTGTTCTTATTTTCATGAAATAAGTCTAGGTTGGCTAGTATTGGCTAGGTTAAAAACAAAACAAAATAATAAAATCAAACAAAAAACAAACATTCACTTTTCTTCTTAAACTTCAGTCACCCAAGTGATTCTTTGATTTTGGTATTCAGACAGGACATGAGAATATTAATTGCCATTTTTAATAAATTTAATATTTATTTCAGAGAAAAATTAAAACATGATGACTAATAACTGACTGTCAATATCATGTATATAGGCAGAGAGCAACAGCTCATGAAAATCATGACAATCATCTGACAAACCCATCACTTTAATAATGCTTCAGGCAGGTCAGTGTAAATATCCACCAAGTTTACCCAAATTGCAGATCCTCTGTAACATACTGAAGGATGTGTTCAGGTATTATAATTAAATTCGGGATTATTTGTGCTATGGTTTGAATGTCCCTCCCAAAATCTTTGAAGCAATGTTGTGTAATAAGCTGAGGACATGATGGGGTTGTGATAACTTTTCTCTCATGAGTGAATTAGTTAATTGTTGGATGGAACAATGGAACAGGTTACTGGACTATTGCATGACTTTACTATAAACTCAAATTCCTCTGACTTAACTTCTGTACATGTAATCTTTACCACCATGTAGATATAAGAGGTACCTTTCGTGGGTTGGATATTTCCGTCTATCATGTGGATTCTAAGGTTCTTTAGGTTGTCAGGATTGTTGGTGAGCACCTTTACCCAAAACGCCTGTCCTCCACCTCTATTAATTCTTAAAATAGTGGCATATTTAGAGGTTAAAAGTTAAAGATGCATTTGTTCATCTGATCATCCCTGAACTCTCTAAAATTTTATTTACTACTCTCCATAAATAAAAAACAGTGTCTATATAGAAATTATAATTAAATTTATTGACTTGCTTCAAATAATGTAGCTCAGACTTAAAAATAGGAGTTATATATATTTTCCTGTCACAAATGCATACATATAACAACATTTGTAGATTTATTTCTCCATGAGTCACAAGTTAAGGGAAAATACAGAATGTGCTGGAAGTCTAGCTCAGTGGTTGAGCACAAGTTTACCTTGTACAAGGCCCTGATATCAATTTTCAACACACACACACAAAAAAAAAAATGATTAAGTTCACTCATGGCAAAAGCATTGGTGGACATTGACCTCAAGCTGGGTCTCGCCTTTCTAGAAGGCACGGAATGTTCTCTACATTGCATTTAATTCCCAAGTAGCAAAGAACATGAACACAATAGACACCAAAATAACCAACAAATGAATGTCCTTCAACAAAGAAAAGCCCAGAGCTACATCATCTCCATGGAAACCATCATATGTTCGGATCATAATGTCAATCCTGAATAAGAACCCAAGTAAAACTCAAATGAGAGGTATGGGCAACAATTAGGACTATTTCTAAGAATCTGAAAGATTTATAGCCAATTAATGAGGAGATGGCTATTACAGTAAAGCTGATTCCCAAAGTCCGTGTAAGCTGTGTGCTTATAGCTAGAGAATAGGAGGTATGGGTCAGGATTAGGAGTAGGGGGAAAAAGTGAGGATGTGATGAATTAAACTATAATTCTAGTTGATATCTTATTTATCATAAAACCATAATCTTGGGGCTATTCATTTCCACCTGATAGTGAGATTATACTAAGATAGAATTAAATACAAAATATGAAGTAAAAGCCATATACATATTTCACAGTACTGTAAATTAATTGATAATGAGAAAACAGACATTGACAACAGAAGTGGAGTATGCTAGACTTCTTCCTTCCATATTCTGTGCTGTTCTCTAAAGGTCTGTCACTTTGGTTCTTGGAGACAGCTATCTACTAAACTGCTTTTTCTGTTTTCATGCATACACTTCAGAATATTAGCCCCTATTTAATTATAATACCTGAACTCATTGACTCATTGTTCATTACATTTCAGAGTATGTGCACTTTGGGTCAAGTTGATGGACATTTATAATTATCTGCCTTAAGCACATGGATATATATTTTTTAGTGATATATATAATATATATCACTAAAATGCCCAAAAATTTTATATGCTTTTCTATTAATCATATCCTAATATATTTTGTCATCATTACACCTAATATACACAGGTTTTTATGTTAAATATTTTCTATCATAAAGGGAAATGAGACACATGAATAGATTTATTTTCTTTTTGTTAGTAGTGGGTAAGTAAAGACACTTCAAATTTATTGTATGCTACTTTCCAGTGAGACATTTGTTACAATGATGACTTGGGTGGGGGTGGAGGCCACTGTTTAATAAAGGAATCTTTGAAACGTGGCCCACTTTCAAAGGAATGAAAGTAACATATATTTCCATTAACCTGGATTCTTAGTATTATATGCACTCCCTCAAATCTTTATATTTCTTCCTCATTTCAGTAAGAGAAGCTATGATAAATCATGAAGCAATAGGTCCTACACATTCTGTTTGCTCTCAGAAAACTCTTGAGGATCTCAGAATTTTGGAAATAAGTAGGGTTTATTGAGGTGCAAAAAAAGTTTTGAATGTTAGGAAATATATGAGATATTGAGTGGAAGAAGTTTGGAAAAGAAAATGAAAAAGAAAATTGATACAATAAAATCTTACAAAATATCAAAAGTTTATAGATCCATCATACCTATTTCAATAAATATATTTTGGATTTATGTAATACTTTAGAGTAATGATTTTCATCAATATTTCAATATTTTCAAAATTCATTATATATAATTATTGTGTCTTGTGCAGCCCTATTAGCCTACAAAAGAAAATAACTTTTAATGTAAAATCATGTATTTTTGATAGTGTTGAGAGGCACAGTTACTTTTACATTTTAGTGTAAAAGTTTGTCTCTGTGTTTTAAAAAAGTGTGGTGCTTTTAAATCACTCTGACATTTAAAATTTTTTGTCTAAATTATGGACACATTTCTTTCCTGGTTGAAAGTATAGTGCAATAATTCTTAAGTTAAAAAGTATAGCACTCTTGCTAAATCATCAAGCTGTCCTCTAAGCTGTTGGATGAGGATAATTCTGGTTCTCAAAGCCACTGACCCTCTCTTTAACATCACTGCTGCTTTTAGATTGGACTTTCCATGCCAGGAGTTTCTATTATAGAGAAGCCTATCATAATCCTAATTGTATTCCTACATTCCAGTTTCTATTTGCTCTTCCAACCGCATCAAATACATCCCAATGTAAGTTCTGGATTTAAATAAAAACACGTTCCCCAAATGACTCTGCAGGGATCTTCAAGTGGTACAAGCCACTGCCCATTCATCTGAGTTCATCTGTCAGGATATTTCTTGTCAGCTCTCATCTACAATAAGCACTTTGTGGGATGCTGAATGTAGGGGTAAAAATCACTCAAACATTTCTGACTTTTAATCCCATTAACTTTATATGATGTAGCCAGGTATACTATTGACTCGTATTTTGTAAGTAAAAATAGAAATATGTGAAATTTTACTTATCATTTCTTTGATTTAAAAAAAGTTCTCTATATTATATTATATAATATAATAAACTTGACTTTACACACTTAACAAAAATAGTGCCATACCACACATGACTGGGACTCAAGTTTTCACTACTTCATAGGTGATGAATACCAACATGCTCTTTCAGTACAGAAGAAAACTGACTAAGCAAATGACCACAATATATGTGTCAATATTTTCATTTATGTAATAAGTTTATTTACTCTTACTTCCTATATTATATGATAACCACAGTTTTGACTTGCTTCTCTCCTCGTACTCCCTTCTCCCATAAAGCTTTTAAGGGATGTCATCCATATCTGGCATATCAAGTTTTACAGTTGGAGGAAAAGATTTCCAAAAGCAGGCAAAGGAGTTAGACAGCCCATGCTCCCATCCTTAGGAGTCCCACAAGAATATCCAAGTTATACAAACCTAACATGAATGCAGAAGACATACTTCAGACTCGTGCAAGGTTGCTGATTTCTGGTTCAGTCTCTCTGAGCCCCTATAAGCTGTGATTAGTAGATTCTGTGAGTTGTCTTGTGATGTCCTTGATTTCTCTGGCTCCTAAAATCTTTCCTCCAGCTCTTCACAGGCTTCCCTGAGCTCTGCCTAAAGTTTGGCAGAGGGGTCTCTGTATCTGCTCTCTTTGATGACAACTATGCTGGACTCCAGTCTATGAGTATAACCGAGTGTCATTAGGGATTATTTCATTGACTTATCTTTTTATCCTGTCTTGATTCCGAGGATCTTGTTCCTGACCCTCATGACATATTTAGGGCTGGGCCCCTGCCCCATGCCCCCGACCTCCATCCCGCAGAGGTGGGGCAAAGACGATACTTATGCCAAGGCAGGATTTGAGCAGCTTCCACAGCTTCCCACTGCAGCTCCCTTTATGCTCTTTACAGCTCACCCCAGCTCTCTACAGCAGTTCAGCTTCTCCCCTCTGCTTCTCAGCTTCTCCTACTTTATTCTGGGATCGCCCAATTTATCCCCTTCCACCCTCTGCACTCGACTCTCATCTCTCATCATCCAATCAGCATTCAGCACGCTCTATACACGAGCCATGCACGCAGACAGGGTGGGTGTTGACAGGCCAGTGACTCAATATCATGCTGTATGACGGTATATGTCAGGCGGACAGCATGTAATCACTCAGGTGTGCATAATCAGGTTTTTGGTAATCAAGCAGGGAATCACGGGGCTTGGCAATGAACCAGGGTGCCTTCTTGGCTCACAAGGCTGCAGCCATGGCCACACCTGCTTCCCACAGTCCCCGTCATGCTGTATGGCTCTCATGCTGAAATAGTAATTGGCTGGTCACTCCCACAACTTCTTCATCACTTTAACCCCAGCACATCTTACAAGCAGGACAAATTACAGGCCAACGGTTTTCTGGTTGGATGGGTGTTTCTATCCATGCACTAGAAGCCTTTCCAAGTTACAGAAGATGGCTCATTTCAGCTTCTCATCCTCATTATTAGGAGTCTCGTATGATCAACCTCATAGATTTCTGAGAGTTTTTATTGCACTATGTTTATAGCTTACCTCCAAATAGTCCCAAATTCCACTTGTTTCTTCCAGAAATCTCTACCTCAAAGCCCTAAGATTACTCTTATACCCATCCACATTTTCCCTACAGTCCAACCATGAGATCTGTCTACTTCTCTCTCCCAGGGAGATTCATGTGCTCCCCTTTGACCCTTCCTTGGTACTTGGCCTCCCTGTGTGTGTAAATTGCATCATAATTATCCTTTACAGCTAATATCCACATACACCTGAGTATATTCCTTGTTTGTTTTTCTGGGTCTGAGATCCCTCACTTGATATAATATTTCTTTCTAGTTCAATCAATTTATCTGAAAATTTCATGATGTCAATGTTTTTAACAGCTGAGTAATACTCCAATGTATAAATGTACTTCATTTTTAAAAATCTGTTCTTCCATTAAGTAACATCTAGATTGTTTCCAGTTTCTGACTATTATGAATAAAGCTGCTATGAACATATTTGATCACATGTCCTTGTGGTAGTATAGAGCATCCTTTGGTTATATGCACAGGAGCAGCATAACTGCATCCTGAAGCTGATCAAGTTTCAATTCTGAGACACTCCCTTATTAATTTCCAAAGTGGCTGTATAAGTTGGAACTCCCATCAGTAATGTTAGAGTATTCCTATTGGTGTATTTGCTAAACAGCATTAACTGCCACTCGTGATTTTGATCTTAGCCATTCAGAAAGGTGTAAATAGAACCTCAGATTTGTTTTAATTAGAATTTCTCTGATGGCTAAGGATGTTGAGCATCTCTTTAAGTATTGATCCACCACTGAGATTACTCTGTTAGCAATTGTTTGTTAAGATCTGTACCCCTTTTCTCATTTTTTGCTTTGCTGATATCTATTTTCTTGAATTCTTTCTATATTTTAGACATTAGCTCTCTGTTAGATGTGGAGTTGGTATCTTTTACCATTGTGTAGGCTGATGTTTTGACCTATTGATGGTGTCCTTTTCCTTACAGAAGCTTTACAGTTTCATGAGATCTCATTTATTAATTGTTAATTTTAGTGCCTGAGCTATCAGTGTTTTGTTCAGGAAGTTGTCTCCTGTGCCGATGCATTCACGATTTTTCTCCACTTTCTTTTCTTTCAGGTTCTGTTTATCTGTGATTATGTTGAGATCTTTGATACTCTTAGACCTGAGTTTTGTGTAGGAGAATATGAATTCATTGGCCTTCTCCTATATGCAGATATCCAGTTAGACAAGCACTATTTGTTGAAGATTCTTTCTTTTTTTTTGTTTGTTATTTTGTTTTTTGTTTTCATTGTATGCTTCTGGCTTCTTTATGAAAAATCAGGTGTTCATAGATATGTGTGTGCATATATGGGTCTTCAATTTTATTTCATTGATCAACATGTCTGTCTATACATACCATGCAATTTTTATTACTACAACTCTGAAGTACAGCTTGTAATCAGAGATGGTTTCTCTGGATGTTCTTTTGTTGTATAGAATTGGTTTAGATATTATGTTTTGTTTTGTTTTGTTTTGTTCTGTTTTGTTTTGTTTTCTTATATAAAGTTGAGTATTGTTCATTTAAAGCTTGTAAAAAAATATGTTGAAATTTTGATGGGACTGTGTTGAATCTGAGATTGCTTTGGAAAGGGTGACCATTTTTGCTATGTTAATTCTACTCGTCCAAGAGCATGGGGTACTTTCCATCTTCTGATATCTTCTTCAATTTCTTTCTTTAATTATTGGAAATTATTGTTATACATATCTTTCACTTGCTTGGTTAGAGTTACACCAAGATATTTTATATTATTTGTGGATATTGTGAAAGATGTTGTTTCCCTAATTTCTTTTTTTGGCTTTTTTTGGTTTATATGAGACCTACTGATTTTTTTTTTTCTATGTAATCTTGTATCCAGTCACTTTGTTGGACATGTTTATCAGTTATAGGAGTTTCCTAACAGATATTTTGGAGGTTGATCTTGTAATTATCATGCCATCTACAAAGAGCAATACTTAGACTTCTTCATTTCCAGATTGTATCCCCTTGATCTTCTTTTTGCTGTCTTATTGATCCAGAGAGAACATCAAGAACAATTTTGAGTAGATATCCAGAGATTAAACAGCCTTGTCTTATTCCTGATTTTACTGGAATTGCTTTGTATTCTTTTCATTCAAATGATGTTGGCTACAGGCCTGCTGTAAATTTCCTTTATTGTGCTGAGAAATGTTTCTCATATACTTACTCTCTCTAAGAATTTTATCACAAAGGGATGCTGGATTTGTCAAGGCTTTTGTGTGCCCGTACTTGTCGTGATTAATGTGTTATTGTTGTAAAGAGACATCATGACCAGTGTAACTCTTATAAATGAAAACATTTAATTGGAGCTGGTTTACAGTTCAAGGTTTGGTCCATTATACTCATAGTAGAAAGCATGGTGGCATGCAGGAAGACATGGCCTAGAGAGATAGTTAAGAGTTCTCCATGTAGATCCACAACATGTTTTTCCCTTTTGTTTGAAGTAATTTGGATAGTGAACAATTCACCTCAGCAACAAAGATAATTCTGGTAGACCCTTCCAATACTCTTTCACAAGCACAGATACAAATGGACACTCACTAGACTTATCCAGCAACAGAAAATAGGATGAGATGTTGGGGTCCATTTTCTATTGCTCACATATCTTGCAACCTTATTTGTGACATAAGAAATATCTTACTGCAGCAGATTTTAAGAGTTAGATGTCTTTAATGGTGACAACAATATACATGGCATTGGATAAGCAGAGGAACGGAAGCCTTCACCTTGAGTAAAGACTGTCCCTCCATAGACATATATACTAAGTTCCCAACCCTGTAGCCCTATGACTAAGTCCTGACTCTCCACAGACATACCGCTAGAACCTGCAGAATACCTATTTAATCCAGAACTCAGTCTAAGGCTGTGATCGCTATGATTTGTGTTTGTTCTGTGACTATAGCATAATTCTCATTTGCCCATCACTAAATATACACATCTTTTTCTCAATGATCAGTTATTTCACATTAAATTTAGAAAATTGATAACTAGAATTCCACATTAGTTTTTCTTTTTAAATAATTTACCTACTATAGTTTCTGTGCTTTACATATAACTATCTTAACAAAATTTTGTTTATTGTCACACAAATTTCTGCTGAGACTTCATCCAGAATATTATCGAATGTCACAGTAATGTGGAGAATCAGTCTGTAAGAGGTAGACTGGGTAATGGATAGTGAAGGCTGATCCATCCTTCACAGAGTACTTGAAAATTGTTAGATAGTATGGAAATTAAACCTGCTACATAGAAGCATGCTCATAAAAGAAAATAAAAAAACAAATCATTCAGTCTTCTAAAGAAAGAAAAACGCTGTAAATTGTCACAGCATGAATAGTTTGGGATCATTGTCATCTCTCACCTTGAAATAAGGCTGCCTTCTCATACGCATATATACTAAGTGCATGGCCTCCTATCCTCCCACAAACCTCTATCTCTTCACAGCTATGAGAATAAGTCAGTTACAGAAAGAAAATACTACAGGGTTCCAACTATAAAAAGTATTTAAAGCAGACAAATTCAGGGATACTAAGAGCAGAATAGTGGCTGATAAGAGCTGGGGAGAGTGGAAAATGGGGAACTAGCATAAAGTTTCAGCATAAAAGATGGATAAGTCCTAAAGGTTTGCCTTATAATCCTATGGCAACAGTGTAGTAAAGTTTATTACTTAATATATTAAGAGATATCACATGAAATTTTCTTATACTAAACAAAACAAAGAGACCCAAAATTCTCTTGGATGACATGGATATGCTGATCACATTTTATCTAGTCATGTTTTGATGGGCATCTGTTAGTATCAAAACTCATACGATTCTAAGTGTTAGTTATGGATAGGTTTATGGAGGGCTATAGAAAAGGAGGATTATTTGTCTAAAGACTACCCCTGAGGCAGAGAGTAGAAAAGTTCTGACATTCAAGGTAATCTTATTTATAATACATGTTGTGTAAATTCAAGGTTCAAATAATATGAGACAAATAGAGCAGCATAAGGAACATGAAGGCCTGGAGCAGATCCAGGCATGCTCAGGCAGACAAACCCATAGGCCCTTTGTGGTAAACAAGTCCTGGCAGGCCTTGAAGGCCAGGAGCTGGAACTCTTACAAAAACAAGCACTGGTATGTCCAGCCAAACCCTTTGTTAAGGCATTTCTGAGGTCAAGTTGACTGGGAATGGTGATAAAATAGAGAAAAAATACAAAAACTGGTCTGAGCTATTTTGACTGATTCATCGGCCATCTGGTGGCCAGGGTCATGCTGACCCAGTCACAAGCCACTATCCCAGACCCCTCCCTGGAATTGCTGGTGCTATAACCTGCATGTATTATTCTACTGACTTGTAATCAAGCCAATTGTGTGAAGCTGCGCCAAGTTCTCCAAAAAGTCCCCCAACCCTCTCCCTATGAAAACCCCTAGCTTTTGAGCCTCGGGTTGATTCCTCTGCCTCCTGCATGAGGTACGCATCGGCCCGGAGCTCCACCATTAAACTGCCTCATGCTTTTGCAACAAGAGGGTCTCTCTCTCTCTTGCGTTTCTTTGGGACACCCTGACTTCCTTGACCTGGGCTCCCCGTGAGGGGTTCCTACACCTGTAAGCATAATAGAGTATTATTAATAGTGTTAGGGATTGGTGTCAAGTTGAGCTGGGTATTGGTTAGCCATTCCCTCCTGAGTCTCTGACCCATCCCCTATACCTGCATTTCTTGTAGACAGGATGAATTTTGGGTTGAAAATTTTATGGGTGGATTGGTTTCTATCACTCCACTAGGGTTCTTGCCTGGAACTTCTCATGTCCGTAATTTAAAAGTACATCTGAAAACTCTGGAAAACATGAAGAAGCAAGCACATTAAAGAGGCAAGAAGTAATCAAAACCCAGGGCTGAAATCAATCACTTAGAAACAATGAAAACAAAACAAAGAATCAACTAAACCAAGAGCTGGTTCTTTAGGAAAATCAACAAGATAGACAAACCCTTAGCCAACCTAACCAAGAGACAGAGAGACAGTACCCATAAACAAAATCTGTAATGAAAGGGTGACATAACAGCTGCCACTGAGGACATTTAAAACAGTCATTAGGTAATACTTCAAAAACCTGTACTCAAGAAAATTGGAAAATCTTAATGAAATGAATGATTTTCTAGACAGATACCACTTAGCAAAGTTAAATCAAGACCAGCTAAACTATTTAAACAGTTCTATAACTCCTAAAGAAATAAAAGTAGGCATTAAAAGTCTCCCAACCAAAAAAGATGGTTTTAGTATAGAATTCTACTAGATTGTTAAAGAAGAGCTAGTGCCAATATCTCTCAAATTATTCCACAAAATAGAAACAGAAGGGACACTGCCAAACTCATTCTATGAGACCACAGTTACCTTGATACCTAAATCACACAAAGATTCAACGGAGAAAGGGAAATTCACACCGATTTTGTTTATGAGTATTGAGAAAACTCAATAAAATACTTGCAAACAGAATCCAGACATATGTCAATGACACACACCATCCATCACTAACAAGTAGGCTTCATCCCAGAAATTCAGGGATGGTTCAACATAAGAAAATACATCAATATAGTCCATCATATAAAGAAACTGAAAAAAAAAAACCAGATGATTATCTCATTAAAGACACTGAAAAGCCTTTGTTAAAATCCAACATCCCTTCATGTTAACAGTATTAGAGAAATCAGGGATATAGGACACATAACTAAACCTAATCAAAGCAATATACAGCAAGCCTATAGCCAACATCAAAGTAAATGGAAACTTAAGCCTTTTTTTCTACAGAATAAAGGATCACATAGATTTCAATCTATCAGGAAGTATTGATTCAAAGTGAACTGACAGTACAAATAAGAAAGAATTTGTAGGCATAATGTTTTGCAAATTACTTTTAATAAGGGTTCTACCTCTCCTCTAGCCTATCATCAGCAGAAGTAGAGGAAGAGAAAAGCTATTACAATATGGGGAAAGTGGACCTGTTCAGGAATAATTCTTTAGAGGTGAGCTTGATCTTCTTTGGCAGCAGTTTAGTCCTGTAGCAAACACCAAATATGATTCAGCAGCTACAGATGAGGCCTGGAGGCAGGCAGATACTGGCACGAACCAGCAGCTTTATACAGTCCAGTTCTTTCATCAAGCAGATACTAGGCTGCTGTAGTTCAATTTTAAAGAAACCACCAGCCTCACCAACTGGCCTGAGGTGAGGCCTCAGAAGCAGCAAGTTGCCTCAGGAATCTCACAAGCAGTTCTTAAATGAGTTTCTCCTAATGTAGTTATCAAAAGTTGAACTCAACACCACTGTGTAAGACAAGCCAATAAGTGCATGTCATTAGCAAATAATAAGGAGGCAGAGCAAACCAAGGATCAGTGCTCATCTCCCACTGTCTGTAGGACCATATTTATATGCCTTCATCAAGCATCCTTTCACATGTTTGCTATATTCAGATATTCTTTCACTTGTGCCTGCTTCAGGAAGACAGTCTTTCACAGGTGCATCTGCTTTAGCAAATATATTGTCAAGCATAACAGTAGGGCACATGAGTAAGTTTCATTGCCCAGGATTGCTTTGTATCAACTCTAATTGAAGAAAGAGTTGGGTTACTAGAGTGCGGTTTAGGTAATCCTATATTGTGAGGGGCAGGCATGGTTTATGTAGGAATTTTTTCACTGCTCATGTCTGTAAAGTATTTGATACTAATCATATGTACATTTCAATATCCATAGGTATGAGATGACAAATAGTATTCCTCCTAAAAATCCAATCAGAGGACAACTTGACTTAATGGACACATACCCAAAACCACTCCAGTCAAGTGTTTTTGTTCCTGGATATATTTCAGGATATTTTGAATACAAAGAAAGTTATAAAGTGGTTGGTAAAGGAAGTAACTTATTTCCATTATTTAAGGAATCTATACCTGCAGTTCAGTTAGATTAGTTATAGATTTCTTGGTGCAGTTAAGTGCAGGTAAGAGTTTCATTTACCAAGTGCCTTACTAGAGAAGGATAGGTGCATAGATTAACCAGTTGGTGTTCCTGATAGCTAAGTTATTCATTCAGTTTGCATGCCTTAGTTTTGTCCAGGAGTTTTTTTCTCCATTAATTTTCACTTACTCACTTTATATCCTGACCCTATCTGCCCCCCCCCACACACACACACACTCCTCCAAGCCTCTTCCCTCTCACATTCACCCTTCTATCTCTCTATTCTCCTCCTAGAAGGGGAAGCCCCTGCTGGGCATCAACCCACCCTAGGATACCAAGTCACCACAGGACCTGCCACACTGTTTCCCACTGAGTTCAGACAAAGCAGCCCAGTTAGGGGAACAGGATCCACAGGCAGGCAACAGAGTCAGAATTAGCCCTCCTCCAGTTGTTGGTATAAGTGAATGAAGACCAAGCTGAACACCTGCTAATATGTGCCAGGGACTTAGGCCCAGCCCATTTATGTTCTTTGGTTAGTGGTTCAATCTCTGGGAGCTCCAAAGGGTCCAGGTTAGTTGACATAGTCTTCCTGTGAAGGTTTTACCCCCTCAGATTCCCTAGATTCTTTTGCCAAATCTTGTACAATATTCACTTCATTCTCTGTACAAGGTTTGACTGTGGGTCTTTGCAACTTTTTCAGCCAGCTGCTAGGTGGAGCTTCTCAGATGAGTTATGCTAGGCTCCTTTCTGCAAGCATGACAGAGTATCATTAATAGTGTCAGGGATTGCCCATAGGGTGGGTCTCAAGTTGTACCAGTCATTAGTTGGTCATATCCTCTGAGCCATCTTTGTCCCCAAATTTGTAGGCAGGACAAATTTTGTGTCAAAAGTTTGATGGTTAAGTTGTGTACTTATTCCTACACTGGGAATCATGCCTGACTATAGGAGGTAGCCAATTTAGGCTCTATATCCTCCACCGCTAATAGTTTCAGCCAGTCATACCATACACTCTTGGGGACCTTTCCCATTCCAGGTCTCTGGCATGTCCTAGAGATGTGTCCCTCACATACACACACTGGCCAGGTAATAATTTCCATTCACTCTTCCTGCCCTCTGTCCTAGAATCTCCTAGAAAGGGGGTTGGGGCTTTCATTCTTCTCATTATCCTCTCTACCACCCAGTACCCCACCGGCCCACCCCCAGGCATATCTCTCCAGTGACCTTATTTCCCCTTGTGAGTGAAATTCAAGCATCCTCTATTGGAGCCTCCTTGTTATTTAGCTTCTTTGTGTCTATGTATTGTAGCCTGTATATCTTTCACTTCCTTAGTTGGAGTCACACCAAGGTATTTTATATTATTTGTGACTATTGTGAAGGGAGTTGTTTCCCTAATTTCTTTATCATCCAGTTTGTCCGTCATGTAGAGGAAGGCCACTGATTTGTTTGAGTTAATTTTATATCCATCTACAGCACTGAAGCTGTTTATCAGGTTTAGGAGTTCTCTGGTGGACTTTTTAGGGTCACTTATGTATATACTATCATATCATCTGCATATAGTGATAATTTGACTTCTTCCTTACCAATTTGTATCCCCTTGATCTCCTTTTGTTGTTGGATTACTCTGCCTTGTCCAGTCCCTGATTTTAGTGGGACTGCTTCGAGTTTCTCTCCATTTACTTTGATGTTGGCTANTGGTTTGCTGTAGATTGCTTTTATTATGTTTAGGTAGGAGCCTTGAATTCCTGATTTTGCAAGACTTTTATCATGAAGGGGTACTGGATTTTGTCAAATGCTTTCTCAGCACCTAACAAGATGATCATGTGGTTTTTGTCTGTGAGTTTGTTTATGTAGTGGATTACATCGCTGGATTTCCTTATGTTAAACCAATACCTGATCATGACAGATGATCAATTTGATAGGTTCTTGGATTCGGTTTGCAAGAATTTTATTGAGTATTTTTGCATCGATATTCATAAGGGAAATTGGTCTGAAGTTCTCTTTCTTTGTTGGATCTTTGTGTGGTTTAGGTATCAGAGTAAT
>NC_034596.1:35951567-35978781 GCF_900095145.1 Mus pahari
ATTTTGCATTTTCTTTGATTGCTGTGCCGTGTTCTCTATGGAATCTTAAGCACCTGAGATTCTCTCTTCCATCTCTTGTATTCTCTTGCTGATGCTCACATCTATGATTCCTGATTTCTTTCCTAGGGTTTCTATCTCCAGAGTTGTCTCACTTTCAGTTTTCTTTATTGCTTCTACTTCTCTTTTTAGGTCTTGGATGGTTTTGTTCAATTCCATCACCTGTTTGGTTGTGTTCTCCTGTGTTTCTTTAGGGACTTGTACCTCTTTAGCAGCGATCTCCTGTATTTCTTTAACGACTTGTACCTCTTTAGCAGCATTCTCCTGTATTTCTTTAAGTGAGTTATTAATGCCCTTCTTAAAGTCCTCTACCATCATTATGAGATATGCTTTTAAATCCAAGTCTTGCTTTTTGGGTCTGTTGGGGTATCAAGGACTGGCTGAGTTGGGAGTGCTGGGTTCTGATGATGGTGAGTGGTCTTGGTTTCTGTTAGTAAGATTCCTACATTTGCCTTTCGCCATCTGGTAATCTCTGGAGTTAGTTGTTATAGTTGTGTCTGGTTGGAGCTTATTCCTCCTGTGATTTTGTTAGCCTCTGTCAGCAGTTCTGGGAGTTCAGCTCTCTCCTGAGTCTCAGTGTTCAGAGTACTCTCCACAGGCAAGCTCTCCTCTAGCAGGGAAGGTGTACAAAGGCCTAGCGTTCAGATCTGCCTCGTAACTGAAGATGCAGGTCCAAAATGGTACCTGTCCCAGAAGATGTGTCGCCTCTGCAGTTTGCACACTCACCTGCAAAGGCTAGACTCCGAGGGACCCTGGACATAATATGTCTCTCTCACTTGCTCTGTCAGACAGAGCCCTCCAGGTTGACCACCTTTCCTCTGGCAGGGAAGGTGCCCAGATATCTGGAGCCTGAAACAGGGTCTGTCCCAGAAGCTAGATTGCTTCTGTATGTCCCAAAGCTGTGTAGCTTCTGTAGTCCACACTCTCACCAGTTCAGACAGGAGCCTGGGCAAACTGGAGCAAAGATGGCTACCTTACCAGCTCAGACAATGAGAGTGCTCCTGGGTGGACACCTCTCCTCTGGTGGGGATGGTGCCGGATGTCTGGAGCCAGAAACGGGGTCTGTCCCAGAAGCTGTGTCCCTTCTGCAGTCAGCCCTCTCCCCAGCAATGACTGGAGCCTGTGTGCACAGGAGCAAAGATGGCTCCCTTACCAGCTCAGGCAGTGAGAGCGCTCCTGGTTGGACACCTCTCCTCTGGCGGGGATGGTGCCTGGATGTCTGGAGCCAGAAACTGGGCCCTCTCTCTGGAGCCAGAAATGTGGTCCTGGAATTGTTCTCAGTTTCTGACTATAATAAATAAATTTGTTATGAACATAGTTGAGCAAGTATGCATTTGATAGTATGGATTATCTTTTGGGTTTCTGTTTTGATGACCTGTCCTTTGGTGAGAGTGGGGTATTGAAGACTTCCACTATTAATGTGCAAGATTCAATGTGTGGTTTAAGCTTTCGTAATGTTTCTCTTGTGAATGTGGGTGCCCTTGAATTTGGTGCATAGATGACCAGAATCCAGATGTCTTCTTGGTGAATTTTTACTTTGATGATTACGAAGGTCCTTCCCCATCTCCTTTTATTACTTTTGATTGAAAGTCTATTTTATTAGATATCAGAATGGCTACTCCAATGTGTTTCTTCATTCCATATTCTTGGAAAACCTTTTTCAAGGCTTTTACTCTGAGTCAGTGTCTATCTGATGTGTATTTCTTGAACATAGCAGAATGATGGATTTTGGTTTCACATCCACTCTATTAGCACATGTCTTTTTAATTGGGGAATTGAGTGAATCAATTTTGAGAGATATTAATTACCAGTGATTGTTAGTTCCTGTTATTTTATGTTGCTGGTGGGTTTTTTGTTTGTTTGTGTGTGTGTGTGTGTGTGTGTGTGTGTGTGTGTGTGTGTGTGTGTAAATGAGAGAGAGAGGAGAGAGAAAAAGAGAGAAGGAGGGAGGGAGGGAGCGGGAGAGGGGTCGGGGAGAGAGAGAAAAATTCTTTTGGTTTTGCTGATGTGAAATTATTCATTCCTTATGTCTTCTTGCGTGTTTCTTGTTCAGTGTCATCTATAGGAATGAATAAGTGGAAATATATTCATTAAATTTGTTTTGCCAAGGAATATTGTGTTTTCTTCATTTACAGGGAGTGAAATTTTGCTAGGAATTATACTCTAGGCTGACATCTGTGATCTCTTAGGGTCTGCAAGAAATCTGCCTAGGCCCTTATGGCTTTGAGAGTCTGTGTTCAGAAATCAGGTGTAATTCTGAAAGGTTTGCCTTTATTGCCCCTTTCCCTTACAGCCTTTAGTATTATTTATTTGTTCTATACATTTAGTGTTTTGACTAGTATGTGGTGAAGAATTTTATTTTCTAGTCCAATCTATTTGGTATTCTGAAAACTTCTTGTATTGAAGATATTTTCTGGGCCAATGAACTGGGAATCTTCTCCTTCTTCTATTATTTAATTAAAAGAAGAATTAGTTCATATTATTCTTAGGTTTAGTCTTTTTGCAATGTCCCAAATTTCCTGTATATTTTATGTCAGACACTTTTTGGATTTGACATATTCCTTGATCAATGTATAGATTTCTTCTATCATATCTCTATGCCTGAGATTTTCTCTTCCATCCCTTATAGTGTATTGGTGATGCTTCTGAAATTCTGTTCTCTTTCCTAGGATTCATTAGTATTCCTTCTCTTCTCCAGGATTGCCTTAGTTTGTGTTTTCTTTATTACTTCTCTTTCCATTTTCAGCTCTTGAACAGTTGTTTTCATTTCTTTAACCTGTTGAATTGTATTTTCCTGTATTTCTTTAAATGTATTCATTTCCTTTTAAAGGAAACAACCTCTAACACCTTCATAAGATTAGATTTAAGATCATTTTCTTTCACTTCATGTGTGTGAGGATACTATAGTAGGATAGCTGGGTTCTGGTGGTGCCATACTGCCCTGGCTTTTGATAATTGTGCTCTTACACTAGCCTTTAGCCATTTGCCTGTCCTTGTTGTTGGCAGACCTAGTAGTACCTAATAGTAGCAGGCATCTGCGATTGCAGGTATAAGTGATGACCTGGTTGTCCTGGGTGGCAGCAAGCCTCCAGGGGATGTAAGCAGAGTTATTTTCCTCAGAACACTGTGCAGGTTTTAGCCTGCAGGTACAGGTATGGACTGGAATATGGAGCACATAGGGGATGGGACAAGCTTCATGGTTGTTGAGCTTGCCAGGGGACACAGTAGGCAGACGTTTGGAGTGTGGGATCTTGCCTGGAGGCAGCAGGCTTCTAAGAAAGCAGGCAGAGCAGTAGCCCAGGTAATGGAGTAAAGATATGAGATTCTGTCCAGTTATTCTTTAGTGAATTGCAATATATTTTAGGAATCAAGAACTGTTGGTTAAAGCATGCATGAAAAGCTGCCCTATATCATGAGACTGGCTTACATTGTTCATCATGGCAATTATCTAAGTTTTCTTATATTTACTCAACTAGAGAAGAACAGATGACACCTGATACTATACAGATCATATTAGGGGCAGGGTACTAGCTATGCATACCCAAAGCCTTTGAGTGGAGGACATTGCATGCCACAGGTAGCAACACAGGTTTTGCCTCTGAGAACAGGATATATTAGCAGTAGTGTGGGAGTAAGACAGCTGAAACCTGCTATTCAATTAAGAATTGTGCCTGTGTCCTTTGTTTGGGCACTATACAAAAGAGAGAGTGGGAAGAGAGTTGTCATTAGACCATTCAGGCTGTGCTTTCTCTAGATGTCATAATAGAATGGAAGAGTGGGCTTAATGGTAGACTTTATACCATAGGTGGATTCTAATCATTTTTCTGAATATACTTTAAAGTTCTATTGTAATTATTGTTAACATTTAAGTCCATTGCCTCTTCTCAAAAAAACAAGTTGTTTCATATCAGTACTTAAAAGTCATATATTTGACAAGGGGTCAATTGTACTGGCTAATTTTGTGTCAACTTGACACAAGCTGGAGTTATCACAGAGAAAGGAGCTTCAGATGGAGAAATGCCTCCACGAGATCCAACTGTAAGGCATTTTCTCAATTAGTGATCAAGGGGGAGGTCCCCTTGTGGGTGGTGCCATCTCGGGGCAGGTAGTCTTGGGTTCTATAAGAGAACAGGCTGAGTAAGCCAGGGGAAGCAAGCCAGTGAAGAACATCCCTCCATGGCCTCTGCATCAGCTCCTGCTTCCTGACCTGCTTGAGTTCCAGTCCCGACTTCCTTTAGTGATGAACAGTAGTATGGAACTGTAAGCTGAATAAACTCTTTCCTCCCCAACTGCTTCTTGGTCATGATGTTTGTGCAGGAATAGAAACCCTGGCTAAGACAGATATTAATCCACAAAATTAAAAGAGATTTATGTTAAAAAGATTATAAAGATAAAAAGAACATTTGCACTTTGATGCTTAGGAGATTAAACACAGAAGCCAATACCCAACTCAGAACCAGTACATGACTGCTGAAGGAAGCATCATTCATAGCAACACAAATATGTAGTCATCCACATACCTAACAGTTTATGAGTGTTTAAATTCAGCACTATAAATTCATGCAATAGAGTAGTATTTTATAATAAAAAATGAAGAATCACCACATATTATAATAGAGATGTACCTTGAAAACACGAAATATGCTAAGTGTTACAAATCCAAGTATCTGCTTTATGTGAAATATCTGAAAAGGGATGTCTATATAGTTGGGCTAGTGGTTACTGAGGTCTGGAGAGTTTGAAAATAAACAGAAAGTGGCTGTTACTGGGTCTGAAATTTCTTTGGGAAAATGAAGTTCTAAAGTTGATTGTAATTAAGATTTTCCAATTTGAAAATGTACCTGTAAGTCTTTATAGAATGAATCTGTGGAGGACTACATTGTTTAGCCAAGGAACATAGTCTACCAATATTAGGCAAAAAGTTCAGAATGTAGGAAAGAAATGATACTTTCTTGGATTATTTCATAAAGTCAATGTAATATTGATATGGAAACCAACAGACTTTATAATTACAGCTTATTTTTATTAGATAAATGCCAAAATTCCTTTAAAAATTACAAATGGTTGTGCATGATAATATGCAATTTTTTATCCCAACACTCAGGCAAATCTGTTTAAGTTTGAGCCAAGACAGGTCTACACAGGAAAATCCAGGCCAGACAGCACTATATAATGAGAGCCTATCTCTAAAAATCAAAAATGTAGAAAAGGTACAATAAGTCAAAACAAAATTGCACTCATTTCAGGAGTAAACACATAAATTTATCAGTCAAACATTTGCTTCATGTATTATTGGATGAAAATAAGATAAACTCACTTAATTTTATTACCGGCTACAGAGCAAGCATTTGATGAATTCAGTAGCAAAACATGATTTAAGTGTGACTTAATGGACCAAACTTAACTTTTCAATATAGAACAGCATAACTACAAGTCTTAAAACCCTTCAGTCTTGGATCAGAAACAGTACCAAGATACGTGCTCTCTTCCTCTTGTTACATACTTTTCTAAGGGTTCGAATGAGTTCAACAACATCAAAGTATAGCATGTTATATATGGATATTAGAGATGAAAATGTTTGATTATATCTGGAAAACCTGTGCGAATGGAAATTCTAAAGTATTCAGCCTGTAGCATCATTAAGCTGTTAATTCATTAAAATTATTAGGCAATCGGTCTCTATATAAAATTCTCTTGCACTTCCAGATAATATAACTAATAGAAATTTGTTTCAAATGAAAATATTGAAATTACTATAAAATATTAATTGAGCATAACTATAAAAATATGCGTGCAATTAAAACTTTATTATAGCTTAAGGTTAAAAAGTATTGTCGAGAAAATTAAAAGCCTAACGTTAGGTTAGCAGGCTTAGAACATAAGGATGTCATATCAACTCAAATTACTCTGTATTTGATAAAGTTGATACTGAAATCCTGGCTGGCTACTTTCATGGGTAATAAAAAAGATCAGTTTGGAAATGATCTAGAAATATAAAGACAGAATGAAGACAACACTGTGTAGGTTCAACCTACTGCCTTGTATTTGAATCCCCATCGTCTTAGACAGTGCTGCACTTTTACAAGCCTAATGTTTGATTTTTCTAAATTTTTTTTCTTTTAAGGCTGGGTTTTTCTGTGTAGTCCTCCCTATCTGGAAATTCATTGTATAGACCAAGCTGGCCCTGAACTCAACTCATAGAGATCTGCCTTCCTCTGCCTCTCAAGTGTTTCTGTAATTTTCAACATCAGAACACTTATATTTCACTAGTTTATTCTGTTCTACTTGTGATGCTGTATCAGGAAACTAAAGCATTACAAAAACATACAAATTGCTCTAGAGCTCTGATTTTGTAAATTTGTGTTTGAATTAGATATTTTCTTTTTAAAATATTAATTAATTGATTTACTTTACTTCTCATCCACAGCCACTTCCCTCCTCTCCTCCCTGTCCAACACTTAAAATCCCTCCAACAGTTACCAGATTCCCATCACCTCAGAGTCCACCTGGGGTACCACCTTACCCTGGGACATCCAGGCCCAGCAGGGCTAAGCATATCCTCTCCCAGTGAGGCCCAAGCAGGGAGTCCAGTTAGCAGAAAGGGATCCAGTGACAAGAAACAGAATTAGAGACAACCTCTTGTCCAGTTGTTATGGGCCCAAATGAAGACCAAGCTGCACATCTGCTTCAAATATGTAGGGGACCTAGGTTCATTCCCTGCTTGGTCTTTGGTTGGCTGTTCAGTCTCTGTAAGCCGCCATGGTAGAGATGACTCTATAGGTGTTCTTGTGGTGTCCTTGATACTTGTTCAATTCTATCCCCCACTTTTCCACATGACTCCCTGAGCTACTCCTGATGTTTGGCTCTGGGCCTGTGTATCTGCTTCCACTCACTGCTGGATGAAGCTTCTCAAGATACAGTTATGCTAGGCTCCTGTCTTGAAGCATAGCAGTGTATCATTAATACTGTCAGGGGTTGGCTCTCTTCCATTAGATGAGTATCAAGTTGGACCAGCCATGGTTTTGCCATTCCCTCAATCTCTGCTCCATCTTTGTCCATATGCATCTTGAACATTATTAGAAATAGTTTTGTATATTGTGTCCTATGTCATTATTTGGTGAAATTATATTACTTAATATGGTTGATTACTTTAAAGATCAATAAAGTATAAAATTCTATGATTAAAGCTGTACCTAGACTTAAATTTAAAAAAAAACAACAACAACAAAAACCTGATTAGCAGCCGTCAGAGAATGAAATTAGAACTGATTGCACTACTTATTAACAGATGCAAGGAAGATTTTACTCATTTCCCACATGATGTTAATTTCTTGAATGTGTGGTGAAGTCTATGGAGCTGCTCCTGTCTTCTATTCCATGGAGTTATCAACTTTTCATTTATCTACAATTTTCCAATGACAGTGACATATTTAGTTCATATTTCCCATTAGCTCTTTTGTCCATTTAGGTGTAAGGTCCCTGAAGTAATTTTAGATCATAAGTACAGATATTTTATTAATGCTTATTTTGGGCATTTCATTTGATTTTCCAATAGGAGTAAAAAAATTCAAGAATTTTCAATTTTCTATTCTGATCTAAGATCTCGCATAGCTCAGCTGATGTTGCTTTTCAATATAATGACTGTTCTCATGATTTTAGAATCTTTAAGAGACTTACAGTGAACAACAGATGACTAGTCAAAAGAACAGAAGAAAAACTGAAGTAGATACAAATTTTAAAAACATCCATAACTTTTCCTGGTTATTTTGGGAGTATTTATATGCACCACACTGTTTTTTTTTTTTCAATGTCCCTTGAAATTTAATATTTCATATTTTCTGAAAGGATTGTATAGAACGAAGCCTTTGTTAAGACTCAGTAATTTTTAAAGCTATTGATTTAAGCTCTGTAATGCTTTATTAATATAGGTAGAGAGATGTGAGCGATTGTGAACACCGAGAAGTAAATTGTGCATTTTTATGAATTGGTTTCTTATTCAGCCAGTAGCAGAATTTCCATAAAGTTAAATGTCTGAAAAAAATTAAATGCCTGAAGGATTTTAATAGCAAATAATCGACTTTCCATGCATTTATTACTACTATTCCTCATTTCTATTTTCTTGGCACTCAACAGCCTAGCCTAAGAAGTGTATTGAGTCGAGTAGTTTTGATACAAATGGAAAATTGACATATTGTTTGTGAAATGGAGCAGAGCAGTTATAGTAAAACCTTTCAATTGCCTTTCTTGCTAAATATAAACTCCTACATGTCTTTTTCAAAAACCCTTTCATATTCTTGGCTCTCCATACCCATCTCCGTTGACGTAGTATAGACCCAGTCTCATTCCTGAACCCTCAGAAGACCTCTTCTACTCTGGTCATATTCACCCTGCTGTCATCCAGTTACTTTTCAGACAGTTGCCAGACAGTATAATCCTTGGCAAGGTGAATATGCTATTTCACTTTCCTCAAGACAATGTCTTCTAATGCCCTGAGCTCCTTTACTCTCACTGCTCCAGTCATACCGTCTCTCCTTTTATATTTTATTTCATTTTCCCAGTCCCAAGGGGTTTACTAGTAAATACAAATTAGAAAAAAATATGCATCCTGTCACCTCTGGTCTGTGGAATGAATGGTCCAGATAACTATCTGTAATGCTGAGCAGAACCCTATTTTGTTGGTTGCTATTCATAGACCTAGTGATGGGCACAGGACTTGTAGTCAACCAGTTCTTGCTTGAATCAATTATATACCCATCTCTTTCTCAGCACTTTTCACTGAATCACTGCTATGAATGATGTGCTTGCCAACTTGAATAGCAAAAAATCCCCTTGAATGGTACCTGACTTAGACTAACTGGATTGGTCTGCTCCCAATATCCTTTGATGTGCTTTCGTCACTCGAGCCTCTATCAAACTATGACCACTACAGGCCCTGGGTTCATCTACTTCACCATCCCAGAAATGAAAGGACAGAATTCCAGGTCAGTAGTGCTGTCCCAGGTGTTCTCTGCAGGGACAAAAGAAGTTCATAACCCTGAAACAGAACCCTTTATGTCCAAAAACAGAATCTAGCTCTTCCCCCTGATGAAACCATGGTCCAAGAACAAAATGAAACATGGAGCAGGTATTTGCACATTTGCACACATGAACAACATGCATTACAAGAACAGATGATGAACACTTTATACAGAGACGTTATTTGAGAAATTGCTCAGAAAGAAATCCTGGTAACTAAGCTGCGAATGACTTATTCGAGATCAGGAGCGAAACTGAAGAGAATAGTAGCAAAAAGACTGAGTGAACATATGAACTACAGTTCCTGAAACAGTTTGCCATACATCCCAAACCGTGCCGAGTTATCCTCGTGAGAGACTATCATCACTCTCTGCCTTCCTGCTGATCTCTGACCCTCAGTTAAGTTTCTATGTCAGGGTTGTCTCTTCTGTTTGGGAGGATGGATGGTTTCATGCAGACAGCATCTGGAAGATGAAGGCTAGATAAGAACCTGGATGGTCTGACAGGTGATGTACTTGGGCATCACTGTTTTCTAGATCTGGATTCTGTGCTCACTACTGCAACCCAGAGTCAAGGTCTGTTGTCAGAGTAAAACACAGAGAAAACAACTGTGCTAGGCACTCACTGACAACCACCGTGACAGTCTGTGGCCATGCTCAAGCCTGCACACACTCCATTGATTTCATACACAAGCTCAGCTCATTGGGAGTACAGTCAGTTTGAAAGGCTTCATTGAATATTTAGGTAAAGAACACATTAAAATTAAAACTTTAAAATCCATTTAAATGTTGACTAATGCAAACATTTTAAACTTAATTTCAAGTATGGTTTTCTACAGAAATGTGTTGTAAAGGAATGGTTGAAATTACATTACACATTAGAATTTAGAAGCATTTTATAACCACTAGAGAAATGACAGATTTTAAGCCAGACTTTGCAGCTTAAATCTTTTTCTGCACTCACTCATAAAACAAGAACTGTTCATACTAACATTTCCATTTATATTGTAAATTGCAATTTCACCCATGAAATATTTTAACACATGGTAAATTCTTCCATTGAGAAACTGGTGCATTGATTATAGACCTAATCCACCATCATCACTGCATTATAAAATAGAAAGTCATCTGAATAAAGAAGATAAATGGTTCATAATTAAATAGATAGCTTTAGAAGCATTAGTCATTAACTGAATTAGGTGCCAATGTGTGTTACTTATCATAATCGATTTCAGAGCAGAGAGTAGCATTTGCATTCTTTCAAGATTCTTAGACCTCATTCAAGGGTATAAAATAAATAAATATACCAACAGTCCCAGGATATCTGTGAAATATATTTTTGAATTATACTAAAAGTAATAGCAATAACTTTATTTTTAATATCTGAGATTATGAAATAAGTTCATTCTCCCAACACTTTCCTCCCTCCAAAACTAAAAAATTCCCACACATTCTTTCATATTCATATGTATATCTGTGTATGTTTGTATGTATACATATATATTCCTAAATTAAACCTTCTCAGTCTGTATAATGTTTAGAGATGTTTTCAAGATTGGCCATTTGGTATTGTGAAACCAATTCATGTACTTTTCTATTATAAAGACTATTTCCTCTTGCTCTCTGGATTCCTTAGTCTCCTGTAGTTCTTTTTGTAGTGTAAAGCTTGTGGACTTTTCCCATACATTTTGTGATGTCCATTGGTTTTATCCTTTTTCAGATTATGTGTAGCTTATGTGTCGGTGAGATTTTGTGAGTGTAACTTCTGATGTCTTTAGGAAGTAAAATCTCACAGAAAACTTCCTGATATTCTATGATTTATAATCATTCTGCTCCCTCTTTCACAATGTTTCTGGAGCCTTAGATGCCAGAGTCCCTCATACACAGTACAGGTCCCCATGTATCCACTGGAACAGTGCTCCAACAATTCACATTTTGATAGGTCTTGCTTTTTTATAGTGGTCATCTATTGCAAGAAGGTTCTTTGATAAGAGATGAGGACTATACTTATCTGTGAGTATAAAGACAAATATTCAGATTGTTTTTAGAGATTATGCTGGTTTAGTATAGTAGTATTTACAAGTTCTCCTCTAATATCCATAACTTCATTAGCAATGAGTAGTTATATATGTTTGCAGTGACAAGCACTATTTCCTTTCTTTTGGGTGTATTTTAAGTCAACTTAGAGACTTGTTGATTACTGCCAAGGTTTGAGTGCTGATACTGCACCCTCAGGGCTATTGGGACATGCCAATCATTGATATGCCTGTCTTTGTAGGACTATTGGTTGTCTCCTTCCTTTGTCATAGTGCCATTCAGTACAATGGAAGCCATTACTCAGAGAGAGAATATTCACGGCAGCCAGTTCAGGATTCTCTGGGCCCTGTGTCTGAAAGACATGATGTCTTCATCAAAAGAGACTTATTTTCCACCTCTTTGGGCAAACAAAGGCAATGGCCATAGATAGGGTATATGTTTTGAAAGTCTCTTGAACAGCTCTAGCCTGTATGTCAAAGAAGGCATCTCATACCTGATATTGATGTTTTCTGTTAGGTGGTCATTGGTTCCAGGGGGGCAGCATTTTGCTCCCAGGTGAGAAAAGTTCATTAAAACCTCTCTTATATAATTATATAAAGTACATATGCATATTTTATATATTTATACTCAATAACATGTATTAGAGTATTTCTAGGTAAATAGTTAATAATATGGTTCCTTTGGATTTTTCAAACATCAATGTTATTATTTTATATCCCCCATTCTTCTGTATATGCTTCCTTTGCCCTCCCTCCTGTCTATCTCCTATCAGATGATCCTGTACCTTCTTATTCTCCTTTGGACTCCCCACCACTTTAGTATTCATTTATCACTCTTCCTGCCCCTGTCCCTGTCCACTCTTTATCACATCTGTCTGATCACTTGTCTCCTTCTGTTCCTGACCCCTTATTCTGGCAATGATCCCATTTTACTCTCCTGGTTTCTGAAGTTATTTCAGTCTACGTGCTCATATCTAAAAATTTAGAGCTTGTAGCCTACAAGAGAGACCATGCAATGTTTTACTTCTGGATCTGTGTTACCTCACTCAATATGGTCGTTCCTAGTTCCACCCATTAACCTGCAAGATTCATGATTTCATGTTTTCTTTTTCCAGCTGCATAGTATTTTATTTAATGAAAGTTTTGCAACAGATTTATTGAGCACTTAATCTATTTTGTCAGCTGTTCTAGAGATTTTAGATATGTCAATGAATTATGTAAACTTTTTTTGAACCATGGAGTTTATGTTCTAGAAGATTCTAGTAAGTATGTATATAGAGAATATTTAAAAATGTTTTCTAGTTATTAAGGCACCTGACATGGCATATTTATCTGATCATGCCCAACGAATTTCCCATTGCCCCGTAGAAATCAGCTCACTGCCTTGGCGGGAATACAATACAGATAAGGAATCCTAATATTGAATATGTCATATGGTATACACCATCTTTCACAAAATTCAATAGCTAAATTCATACACAGCATCAATGTAACAAAAATACTGATTTCCTAAGTTAACTGAAAATGACTGAGACTGCTGTACAGAAAGTGAACAATTAACTTCCTTTCTCTGTGACTAAGATTAAAGTGTAGCAATACCATAGTTGTCAGGTTGCTTGTAAATCTTGGCATTATAAAGTGGGAATTAATGGCAAGTAGGCTTTAAAAAATGTCTAACTCTAAATTTCTCTCTGAATTATTTTGTCTCCTTTGATGTTATTCTACAATATATGCTGGGAGTACAGAGTGCACACATCGGTCTTGATGGCTGCTGGGGAAACAAGTGCATTGATTGTCTAATTAGGAATATCCAGCTTCCCATCGTTTTTCCTTCAAATCTACCAACCTAGGAAATAATAGGGAAAAGTTCAAAAGATACTGGACTGCATAGCCTTTGTCACTTACTGGATGGCCCGTCTTGGACGATAAAAGAGCATAAAATCAAATTTTCATTTTCTTCTGAAAACAGTTTACATTTTCTTTCTTTTTTTAAATTTCAAAACCCTTTTTTTCTTTCTTTCTTTAATTTTATTTACTTTTTAATAAGTATTTTTTACTGGATATTTTATTTATTTACATTTCAAATGTTATCCCCTTTCCCAGTTTCCCCTCAGCAAAAACCTTATCCCACCCCCTCCCCTTGCTTCTATGAGGGTGCTCTCCCACACACCCACCCACTCCCTCCTCCCTGCCCTCACATTCCCCTACTCTGTGGTATCAAGCCTTCACAGGACCAAGGGCCTCTTCTCCCACTGATGCCAGACAAGCCCATCCTCTGCTACATATGCAGCTGGAGCCATAGGTCCCTTCATGTGTACTCTTTGGTTGTTTAGTCCCTGGATGCTCTAGGGAGGGATGGGGGAGATCTGGTTGGTTGTTTAGTCTCTGGATGCTCTAGGGAGGGATGGGGGAGATCCGGTTGGTTGTTCTTCCTCTGGGGTTGCAAACCCCTTCTGTTCTTTCAGTCCTTTCTCTAACTCCTCCATAGGGAACCTTGTGCCCAGTCCAATGGTTGACTGCGAGCATCTGCCTGCATCTTTATTTGTCAGGCTCTGGCAGAGCCCCTCAGGAGACAGCAGTTTCTTTACAGTTTGCTTCTTTTTAGGAATGTATAGACCTACACACAGACACAGACACAGACAAAGACACACACACACACACAGACACACACACAGACACACACATATACACACACTTTATATTTATTTGAAAGCATTCAATATTTTGAAAAGCAGTCAGAATAATTTTATTGATTTGTTCTCTATAAAAACTAAATTTTTAAGTTGCTCTATTTTTCAATTGTTAATGATATTCAATATTTTAGTTGCTGCTATCACTCTTGTCTTGACATTTTGAACTTTGTCTATTGTCTCTCTATATAACTTTGTAACTTAATATATGGACTTAAAATTTAGTTATACAAAGAAAAAATGTATGATCTTTCTGTGTTTGATGCAAAGAAAATAAGAGTTATAGTTTAGTGTTTCTCAAATATTAAAATTTGAGAAAATTGAATTTCACTGTCTTAGCTTATAAAGTTTCATGTGCTGATGAAAAATTATGGAAGATGGAGAAAACTGTAACATATACAGATTTCAAATGCATAATATGAGGCTAGAGAAAAACTTTGTGGGTGAGAATACTAGAAATCCTGAATTCAAATCACCATTACTCCCATAAAAAGCTAAACTTATGTTGTGAAGTGAGTGTCTTTACTTGCCAGCATTTAAAAATCAGTTTAAACGCTCCGTAAGTCAGGGTGTTCTTATCCTTTCAGATCAATGAATTAACAAAGGTCTAGCTTTGAATCTCACTGCCCAGCATGTAACCTAGTAAATAGGAAAATAAATTGGGAATAAGATTTAAACTTTCTTGTCTATGATTTTGCTTATCAAAATATTTTTGCTCAACTCAGTATGTAAACTCCCCGCTGTTGTAGTTGTGTTTAGTTCTTAGCTATAGTAGGCACAGATACATTTTGGAATGTTACAAAGTATATGGGGATTTTTTTTTTATTTTAGTTATTTTTATAAAATGTCCATACTAATTTGATCATGGTATATTAGTGACTCTGTTTGCTGACTGCATATTAAAACATGAACAAGAATGAAATCCAAAATAATAATAATAATAATAATAATAATAATAATAATAAACAACTTAGCTGAATGTGGGCTTGTAACCCTAGTGTCATATGGGGCAGAGGCAGAAGAATTGTTGGGACTTGCTTGCAGCCATTCTAATCCCTAGCAATAGGTGAGAGACTAATCTCACAGTAACAAGGAGGAGAGAAGTAGATCAAGCCCCATCTGGCCTCTGCACATGTGTGCCAGTACTGACAATCACATGAACATATGCATGCAATACACACTCGCGTATCAATAAATATATAATTTCTAATTTCAGAAAGGGGGAAAAGAAAAACATAGCTTATTAGTAACATGTAGAACTCAATATATTAGTAATGAATTGAATAGATTTTAATAACATTTAATCACTGAACCTTCTAAATAAAATAAAATTGATCAAAAATGTACTGTATTATAATTTTCATCTGTGTTTACTATCAGTTTTATCTAGTAGCACTAAAGAACCAAATGCAATCTATCTTTTTCTTGAGAGTGTCCTTGAGTCCTTGCATCAACCTCAGTCTTCTGAGGTTCTGATTATTATTATTATTATTATTTTGTTTAGCCTCAGGTTTTCTGTCTCATATGCTGTCCTTTGTGGTCTTATTTCCCACTCCCATCTGAACTTAGTTCAGTTCCTATCACCTTCTTTCTTAGGCTTAGCATTTTATTCATTCCTCTGCTCATGAAAAGCCTTCTATTCCATTAGCAAAAACTGAATGACAAGCACAGAGAAGTAAATCATTCTTAATGTTCACCTGTGGATATCATATATGTTTCTTAGCATGGTTTATGAATCTCACATAATGTGTTCTAAGATCTGATGTCTTCTGCAATTATGTAGGGACATGACACTGTTGCCTTCATTGTGTCCTCTGAAAATATATCTAAAGTCTTACTTAGCTTTAGTCCCCTTCTGTCATGGAAAAAATAACTCTCCAGAATGTTTGATACTGAAAGTGTTTTTTGGGAGGGAGGGGTAGTGTATATATGGTGTTATATGCCTTTTTTGATGTTCTTTTTATTCCAACATTAGATGTGCATACAATAACTAGAATGAGAATGGGCAGAATGCATGTCATTTCTAGGCACTGTTGAATAATTCATTTCAAAGTTCATTACTTTAGAAACATGTCATCCATTAAAAAACCCTAGGACAGAAGCAAAGACAGCACACATTTCTTTTAAAAGCAAAGTACCTTGGAATTCATTCTCTTTTCCTAGAGCTGTTTGGCAGTGGGAAAATTCATCTAGACATAAAATTGTTTATTAAATTCAGAGGTTATTACTCAAGACAAAAACACAGAAATAAAAATTATTATTTCTTTGTATATACAGAACATAAATGTGAACATAATTTAATGGTTGATTACTAGAAAATTACTTTTACTCGGAATTGATTTAATGATGATTTGATTTTAAATAAGCAGTTGCATGATCATTTACTTTATTTTTAAAAATATGAAAATTAGGAAAAGCATGACATGGGAATCTGTTTTTAGAAACCTAATCTTCTTGATTGTGTAATTTTTGGATGGTTAAGAGAACTTTGAAAAGGCTTTTTTATGTATTTCACTGTGGTGTGTGATTATTGATATATGGGGAAATTGCAGAGTTACCTGGTTCTTCCAAACATGTTAAGACTAAATCAAATCAAATTCTGTGTGTGTGTGTGTGTGTGTGTGTGTGTATAAATGTATATATGTATATACATATATATATGTGTGTATAAATGTATATATATGTACATATATGTATATACATATATACATTTATATACATACAGACAGACACAGAATTTAAGAATATATATAAATGTATATATACACACACACACACACACACACACACACACACACACACACACACATATACTGTGCCCTTCCCGGCTCTCTCTTTTGTTTCATCTCTCATATGTGAATATCTTGTTTGTCTCATCCATGTTCTTCCACCCTAGTCCTCCACTTTTCTTCCTATTTTTAAAACAGTTTTTCACAGATCAAGCTGTCAACTTCATTGCACTTAGACAGCTTCCTGTTTTAAAAATGGCCCTGTGTTGTATGGGGATTGTTTAGCCTTCCATTTTATTATTCTCGCTCAATTGTCTCTAACACTGTGTGTTATCTGCCTTCCCTTTCCATTTCATGGAAAATGTCCCAGTCCCTTTGCGATTTCCAAGCCAAGCACTTACATACAAAGATTCAAAGTTAATATCCAAAAATGAGATAAAATATATAGCATTTGTATTTTTGTATCTGTTACCTCACTCAAAATGATCAGTAGCAGTTCCTTCATTACCATTGACTTTCATAATTTTACAGTTACCTGTGGTTGGATAAATCATGGGCTCTGGGGAAGAACCTACTGAACCTACTAACATTCTGCTAAATGGACATTCCAAAAGACTTATCATTGTATCCATAAATCAGTGCTTTTCTCAACCCTTATCACAGAAGCCTTTTTTTTCTCAGTAGATGGTGATCAACACAAAGACCCATGACTGAAAACACTACAGAGAATAGGAGAGTATGGAACAATCACTCTTAAATGGGACATCTACTCTACACCCTGTTATCACAAGGATTCACTGTGCAAGACTGGGAAGAAAGAATATAAGAGCCAAAAGAAAAGGATTACTACATGGGAACTGGCTTCTAGAAACAGCAGTGTAGATGCATACATGAACTCACAGTGACTGTGACCACATGCACAAGACCTGTAAAATCTCAAGCCACACAAAAATCACGAGTATATCTATCATCAGAGAGGATTCACTCTGCAACTGATAGAAACTCATGCAGAGATTCAGAGACAAACATTAAGTGGAGCTTGGGGAATCCTGTGGAATAGGAGGAGGAAGGAGAGAAGGAACAGAACAATCAAGGACACCACAAGGAAAGCTACAGAACCAACTAACATGGGCCATTAGGGGAGCAAAGAGATGCAACTGCCAATCATAGAGCATGTACAGGACAGTCCTAGGCCCTGTGTTGACAGTTGCACCGCTAAGTCCTAGTGTAGGACTCCTAAAGCAGGAGTAGGGGTTATCTCTGACTACAGAGTCTGTACTTGGATCGCTTTCCACAACTGGCATGCCTTGTCTAGACTCACTAGAAGAAGATGGGATGTGCCTAGTCTTACTTCAATTTGATATGCCAAGGCTGTTTGGAATCGATCAGAGACCTCCACTTTTCTGAGGAGAAGGAGGCAGGAGTGGGTGGGGGAAGTAGGGGAGTTGAAAAGGAGGGACAGGAAGGAGAGGAATAATAGGGACCTGCAATCTAGATATAAAATAAATAATACCTTTATTTTAAAAAGAATAACCTTCAACATATAATCCTCCTGCCTCTACACCCCCACCTGCTGAGAATACAGTTACATACCAACAAAATAGCTCTACATGGCTCACCTTTGGAGGAATTCTTATACTTTTATATAAGATAATGACAATCTTTTGACATACTATGAGGAAATGTAATGGAATAATAATTGTAAAATATACAAGGATGAAGAAAAATCAAAGCTATAGACAGATTTTTATAAAAGTCCTTGTTTTTCCTATCCTGTAAGTTGGCTACAAGTATGGAGGCTAATCCGTGTGTTTTCAACTTGGGTAACTGAACAGGTTGTCAAAGAAAATGATTCTAATTGTTTAAAAATGCCTGAAAACGTTTTTAACAGATGTAGTTGATTATATTATATCTACTGGAGTCCTCTGTAAACAGCTCCTTCTTAGACTCGTATTTGTCTTTCCTCATTTAGAATTTCCTAAACTTGGATTATGAATAAAGTGCCTTGGGTAGCAGGATAAACCACCACAAAAAATGAAATTGTTTTCTTATTTATGGTTTGTTTGAATATATATTATTAAGAATCAGATGTGCTTAACATTTCTCACAGAATATCAGAATGGTTTGGACATGAATTAAAATTTCATGCTATGGATTTCTATAACAGTGTCCTAAGTAAACCATTCCACCAGAAACTCAATGCTTAGTCTTTGCCACATCAATCTTAATTCAATTGACTGAGAGAAGAAAGTTAAACATATGTCTAATTGTTTTGCACTGATTTGCAAGTTAACTGTATGGCAAGAAGATTGGTGTGGCTGAGCTGTGGTAGCAAAGCAACAGATGAAGTTACAGGTTCTGTTCAGACAGGCTGACTATCCCTATGAAGACTTCATTTTTTGATCTCTGTATTTCAGCAGAATTATTCTGTGTGGGTTCTGAGGATAGAATCCAGGTGCTAAGAAGTGAAGTAGGCAATTCTATTTAGGAGAATAGATTCCAAGGTTCCAGGGAGGACTTGGAAGTGTTTTGGACTAAAGTGGAGCTGTAGAATGATGAGAAGATTTAGAGTACTGGATAAAGGGTTTATGGAAGGAAATTATATAGTTCAAATGAAAAGAAACATCAAGACTAACTCTAATCTTGTCACTGCAGACAGCTTAGGCATTTAATAGAAGCAGATGTACAGGATTGGTGTGTCTGTAGACATTGTAGAAATATGCGAAAGAATTAGGTCAATTGCATTCAGTGGTATTATTTCAACTATCCAACTTCCCATATGCCTGAGGGTGATGTTTAATTCCAAAAATTGACTGGACAGACAGTATGTTGAAATATTGAGAGGATGCTGTTTTTACTCAAATAAATGCAAATGGATTTACATAATACTATGTTATTTTTATCATTGTGGCCAAAGCATGGAGCTTCATAGTATACACAGTGACAAGACCTAAAAAGGCAGACATTTAATTCAGCATTTCATCACAGAATACATTTTATATCTATAAATATTAAGAATAGAATTTCTAGTACTTATTCATAAAATTATAACATTCAAAATACCTCTAAAATATTTATATTAATTTTTCAAATGTAAGGGTATATATTTTTCTTCTTCATTTGGCACAAAAATTCCCAGGTACATCTTAAATACCTATAGAGATATTGGTTGAGTACATCTTTTATCTGCTATATATAGTCAAGGATAGATGCATTCATCAGCAAATTACTATATATTTTAAAATGCAATCCATTTTATCTATATGATTTTTTAAGTATTAAATAAAATGTAAAATATAAGCAGTATTCAAATAAGGTAATTTTGTATATGAAATTCTTTTGCATATGTATGTTCATGTATATATAGAGAAAACAGAAGACAAATTTATGTTTCATTCCTCAGGGGTTGTCTATACTTGAGACAGTGTCTGTTACCAGGTACTGGCCTGGGGATTACCACGTAGGTTAGGCTACGTAGGTTAGGCTGAATGACCAGGTAACTCCATAGATCCTCCTGGCTCTGCCTTCTCATCTCTAGAACTACAGACACTCAGCACTGAGCAAGATATTTTCTTTATTTTTTGGGAATCAAGACCGTGTCCTCACACTTAAGCAGAAAATACACCATTAACTGAGCATATATAAATAGTGAATATATAATTGGTTGTGTATCTATACTTGTGGGGGATTGTTATGTACTATCAGAGCATTTTTTAGCTTATTTTACAAAGGGCAAGATTTATTTATTCATGTGAATAGATTAATTATTTAATTACTTAGTAATATAAGGGTGAGTATCTCAGAGACATGGTATGACTCAGATAGACCATAACAATCAATAAATATCTCTCTGTTCTCATTGGAATTGTTTTAATTTGAAATTGTTCTTAAATAGCTGTGACATCTAATGTATGTGGTTAAAAAAATATCTGACTAATTGGCTCATTAAATATCTCTTAAGTTCTGCTTTGGGGTTAAAATGATCACTTGTAGATTTCATTGAGGTAGAACATCAATTAATCAGCAGATGCTAAATTTGCTTGCTTTTCAGTATTCATCTTACTGGGTTTCTTTCAAGCATCCCTTTTTGTGTTATTCAGAACCTGCTGGTGGATGCTGGTGTCTACCGTGATTCCTGAAGTTTTTTCTAATCACATTTTTCTTAAGTTCCTCCTCAGAAAGCCCCTTTCCCTATGTACTTACACAGGAATTAGTTCCCCCTACCCCAGGCTTTTGTCATTTTAAATCAGTCACAATTATTTTGAAGCTCAGGAACCTAAACTTTGCTCTTAGAACATCATCAAGTATGTTTGAATTCAGATAAGAAAAGTAATTACAATTATATTGTGATTAAATTTTTCTCATTTTGATTGTATCGAAGAGATCAGGACAAGATCACAGTGCTTTGAACGGGAGACAAAGTAGATGTTTTCAGACTATGTGACAGTTACTGTAGCTATATAATATGTCATTTTTACAAATTCTGAAATTTAAATTAAAAGTACTTTAGTATTTTTGCTAAGGTGTTTTTTTAATTAATAAAAAAGCAGATGATAGGGTTAAAGAAATGACTCAGTCATTAAGGGCAAGCACTATTCTTACAGATGGCTCAAATGTGGTTCCTAGAACCCATGCTGGGCAGTTCACAGACTCAGGTGAACTGGAGCTCCAAAGGATACGATTTCCACTCCTGGAAACATTGAGTACCTATGTTTGCATACATTCACATATACACATAATTAAAATGACAAATTAATCTTTTTAGAAGCAGATAAAGTTTATTATGAGTATCTGAATACAACAGGTTTTCTTTCTTCTATAGTCTTGAAACATTTAAATCTTCTGATATGACTTTCATACAATTGACAGTGGCTCATATTTACATGGAGAAAAGAGCATGTATCAGTTCCCTTTAAAAAATAGTTCTTTGATAATTTCATAATGGCCCTTTGGCCATATGCAACCCCTATTTAACTCCTCTCAGATCCAGCCACCTTCCCTCCCCATCAGATTATGTCTGCCCTTTATACCCTCATCACGTCACGTTTATATTGCCTATATATGGTTCTTCCTCGGGAACGTAGTTGAATTACCAGGAGCTCCACTCTTAAAGAAAACTCTCCTGTCTCGCTCTCTTGCTCTCCCTCCCGCTCCCTCTCCCTCTCCCCCCTCCCCACACCACCCCAGTCTCTCTCTCTCTCCCCAAACTCTTAAACACTTTCTACCCCAGCTTCTGTAATGACATCTGAGCTGTGCGAGGAGGGGGCAAATGCACACTCTATTGTGAAAACAGAGTGGTACTGATATTCAGAGACTTGGTTGTACTTTGAGAAATTGTATGTCCATAATATTTAAAATTTCAAAAATAAAGGAGAGAAATAGATAGGGATATCTGTACACAAATGTTATTAGTGATCCGATTATCATTTCATTGCCATTTCAACCATCGAGAGATGAAGATTTCTAATTAAAAATTGAGCTATATATGAAATCACACTTTAAAACATATTGTTTTTAAAAGCATTTTTCAGTTGGCTAATTTTAAACCCACTCAGACCAAAAACAAAACAAAACAAAAACAGAAAACAAACAATAAAACAAAAAAAACAAAAAAGAGTGAAACCTAATTAGAGATTTAAAATATGATTAATTTTTCAACTGAGAGAAGAATTATGTTACAATTGCTTAGATGAAAGCATTAGCTAGTATTGGAAATCCATACCTTAACTATAAATAAAGGAGAAAACATTATTGTAATGGTGGACATAGTAATCATAAGGAAGAAAATCCTCGCCTTTCAAAACAATCCAAAAGAAACTCATTTTTAGTAGCTGACTTGGTGACAACTTTCCTTTGAGTCTTTATTATTATTATTATTATTATTATTATTATTATTATTATTATTATTATTATATATTGTCTTTACTTACATTTTAAATGTTATCTACTTTCCTGGTTTCCCCTCTGAAAACTCCCTGTCTCTTCCCCCCTCCCCCTGCTCACCCACCCACCCACTCCCTCCTCCCCACCCGTACAGTCCCCTACACAGGGGAGTCAAGACTTCATAGGACCAAGGGCCTCTCCTTCCATTGATGACCTACAAGGCCATCCTCTGCTACATATGCAGCTAGAGTCATGGGTCCCTCCATGTATACTCTTTGGTTGGTGATTTAGTGTCTGGAAGCTCTGGAGATACTGGTTGGTTGATATTGTTGTTCCTCCTATGGGGCTGCAAACCCCTTCAGCTCTGTGGCTCCTCCATTGGAGAACCTGTATTCAGTCTAATGGTTGGCTGAGAGCATCCACCTCTGTATTTGCCAGGAAATGGAAGAACCTCTCAGGAGACAGCTATATCAGGCTCCTGTCAGCAAGCACTTGTTGGCATCCACAATAGTGTGTGGGTTTGGTGACTGCATATGGGATGGAATCCCAGGTGGGACAGTCTCTGAATGGCCTTTCCTTCAGTCTCTGCTCCACACGTTGTCTCTGTATCTCCCCACAAGGCTATTTTGTTCTCCCTTCTGAGAAGCACTGAAGTGTCCACACTTTAGTCTTCCTTTTTCTTGAGTTTCATGTGGTCTGTGAATTTTATCTTGGGGATTCTAAATTTCTGGGATAATATCCACTTATCTTTGAGTGAGTATATACCATGTGTGTTCTTTTGTGATTGGGTTACCTCTCTCAGAATATTTTCTAGTTCCATCCATTTGCCTAAGAATTTCATAAATTCATTGTATTTAATAGCTGAGTAGTACTCCATTATGTAAATGTACCACATTTTCTGTATCCATTCCTCTGTTGAGGGACATCTGGGTTCTTTCCAGCTTCTGGCTATTATAAATAAGGCTTCTATGAACATAGTGGAGCATGTGTCCTTACTACCAGTTGGAGCATTTTCTGAGTATATGCCCAGGAATTATATTGCTGGATCCTCAGGTAGTACTATGTCTAATTTTCTAAGGAACCACCAAACTGATTTCCAGAGTGGTTGTACCCCAGCTTGCAATCCCACCAGCAATGGAGAAGTGTTCCTCTTTCTCCATATCCTTGCCAGCATCTGCTGTCACATGAGTTTTTTGATCTTAGCCACTCTGACTTGTGTCAGGGATGTTTTGACTTGAATTTCCTTGATGACTAAGGATGTTGAACATTTCTTTAGGTGCTTCTCAGGCATTCAATATTCTTCACTTTAATGGTAGATCTTTCCAATTCTGTATCTTTCTGACATTATCAAGAGAGCATTCTTCCTAGATTTATTTCCTTCTTGCAATGATGGAGACTACCACCCAATAAGAATCTACCAGTCTCCTTTAATTTCCTCTTTCACGGCCATTACAGTAATTCTTTGTTTGCATTGTATATCTATCCAAACATTGGTAGTTCACACAGATAAACTGTGCATCTCCATACCTGAACAAGTCACCTCCATTATTTACATGTCTATGCAACACCAAAAGGAAAAGAAAAGAAAGGCAATAGCTAAGCCTCTGTAGATTTATACTGTAAGCATGCTTTATTTTGCATTCTTACTTTATTTATTGTTCATCTCAAAAAAGGATTTTTAGAAGGAGGCTTGTTGCACTACTCCCTTTTGAGACATGAAGAAATTTAAAGAGCTGCTGGTTAATGATTTATAAGAAGTCATGGAATGGATTACAGGTCAAGCAGAGCCAAGCACCAAGTACCCTGATGTCTAAAGCAGGGAATTTGCCACTACCTCCATACACAACTCGATCATTACTAATTGTGAGAGTGAAAGTAGTGAGAAATTCTTAGGAAAGTACAGAGAAATAGTGCCCACTGAATGTTAATACAAATGAGCAATTATTAATGCTATTTTGAATATATTCCAAGTCTAATAGATTATGGATACTTTAATTCAGAAAAGATATTTTCCTCGATTTTTTTTGTTCATTCGCAGCAGCTATTTCCTTTGCGAAAGCTCATTAACCAAATGAAAAAATAGAAGAATAAGTTGTTCCATGAGATTTGGAACATCTGTACCTAGGTACAATTTATGCACACATGCCTCTTGACTCTTAAAGGAAAAGAACATAATCAAGCCTGCTAGATGAAAATTTGGAAGGAAAATTGAGTATATTAAATTTAACTTACATTTAAGTGTAAGGTTGTATTTTTCTTCCTAAGCTAAGATATTAACTTTAAACTTTAATTATGTCAAAATGTGGTGGGTACATTAGCATACATAAATTTAAAAATGGAAAATCCTTAGACCAACTCTCAATGGTTGTACATCTTTGTCATTTTTAGATATGTAAATCATACAAGAAAAATATTAATGTAGACAAATCATTATAGGAAGCATAAAATCTCCTTCCACTAGTTTCTTTGCTCAGCTTTTTATCTACTCTGGTGTCTGTCTGGTCTAATTACCATTCAAAATCCACTAAATCCAAAGTGCTGAATCCAATATTCTCAAGGCTTCACTGAAAATAAGATCTACTAATTAAGTGACGTCACTTTTCTTTTGAATTCCACTTGTGATTTCTATGCTGAACCAATACAAATGATTAGAATTGCCCTATGATTGCTGACATTTTACCCCTTTGTACCTGTTATGAAGCACATCCCAACACCTAACACCCTCACTTGAGGTTAATGGCTCCAAAACAATGATCTTTGCACTGGGCTTTGGTTCCAGAGCCATAAACTTTAATTACATTTTTGCTACTGATAACCTGTTCTTTTTCTTTGCTCTTAATTTTTTGATTTTTTTTTCAATTTGCTTGTCCATTTAGTCCTAGTTTTGTTTCCTTTCATTTCTATCTTTTCTTTTGTTTTGTTTTATTACTTTTAGATGCACTTTTCGTTTTCTTTTTTTTCCATTTTTTTATTAGATATTTTCTTCATTTACATTTCAAATGCTATCCTGAATGTCCCTCATACCCTCCCCTTGCCCTGCTCCCCTACCCACCCACTCCCACTTCTTGACCCTGGCGTTCCCTTGTACTGGGGCATATAAAGTTTACAAGACCAAGGGGCCTCTCTTCTGCTAAATATGCAGCTAGAGACATGAGCTCTGTGGGTACTGGTTAATTCATATTGTTGTTCCACCTGTAGGGTTGCAGACCCCTTCAGCTTCTTGGGTAATTTCTCTAGCTCCTCCATTGGGGGTCCTGTGTTCCATCCAACAGGTGAGTGTGAGCATCTACTTCTGTATTTGCCAGGCACTGGCATAGCCTCACAAGAGAAAGCTATATCAGGGTCCTTTCAGCAAAAATCTTGCTGGCATGTGCAACAGTGTCTGTGTTTGGTGGCTGATAATGGGATGGATCCCCAGGTGGGGTAGTCTCTGGATGGTCCATCCTTTCATCTTAGCTCCAACTTTGTCTCTGTAACTCTATCCACCTAAATCTGATAGGGGACTAATATCCAACATATACAAAGAGCTCAGGAAACTGGACTCCAGAAATTCAAATAACCCCATTAAAAATGGGGTACAGAACTAAACAAAGAATTCTCAACTAAGGAATACTGAAGGGCTGAGAAGCACTTGACAAAATGTTCAACATTCTTAATCATCAGCGAAATGCAAATCAAAACAACCCTGAGATTCCACCTCACACCAGTCAGAATGGCTAAGATCCAAAACTCAGGTGACAGCAGATACTGGCAAGGATGTGAAGAAAGGGGAACACTCCTCCGTTGCTGGTGGGATTGAAAGCTTGTACAACCACTCTGGAAATCAGTCTGGCGGTTCCTCAGAAAGTTGGACATAGTACTACCGGAAGATGCAGCAATACCTCTCCTGGGCGTATACACAGAAGACAATCCAACTGGTAATAAGGACACATGCTCCACTATGTTTGTAGCAGCCTTATTTATAATAGCCAGAAGCTGGAAAGAACCCAGATGTTCCTCAACAGAGGAATGGATACAAAAAAATGTGGTACATTTACACAATGGAGTACTACTCAGCTGCTAAAAAACAATGAATTTATGAAATTCTTGGGCAAATGGATATATCTGGAGGATATTATCCTGAGTGAGGTAATCCAATAAGACAATAAATCACTTGATATGCACTCATTGATAAGTGGATATTAGCCCAGAAACTTAGAATACCCAAGATACAATTTTCAAAACACAAGAAAATCAAGAAGCAGGAAGACCAACGTGTGGATACTCCATTCCTCCTCAGAATAGGGAACAAAATACCCTTTTTGTTTTCTAAGGAAACCGAGAAAGTATGTGGATTGGTGTGGCTGGGGAGGAAGGGAAGTTCTGCTAGGAGTTGAAGTAGAGGAAACTGTAGTCAGAATACTTTGCATGAAAAGAATCTATTTTCAATAATAAAGAGGAAGAGAAACACTTTATATCAACTGAAGTAAACCTAGGCATTTTGAGCATAGATCACAGAAGTGTCCTGTTTATAAATCTGAAAAATACTTTGGCCCATATAATTTGTGCACTGGGTGTTAGAAGGATACGTTTTTAGTAATTTGCAGGTTATAATATTAATGAAGAATTTGAAAATTGGTGTGAATAATTTATATATTTGATGCATGAGGACAAAATATGCCAGATAAACTACTGAATCTAGAGGTGTATGTTTATGCATATTAGATAATGAAAGAGTGGAAAATATACTAGTAACAGCCAGGAAAACAGTCAAGGTGTGGTAAAATATCTAAGTTTCCACTAAGAATTGTATGCATGTTCATGTG
>NC_034596.1:35979286-36009470 GCF_900095145.1 Mus pahari
AAAGGAAGGAAGGAATGAAGGAAGGAAGGAAGGAAGGAAGGAAGGAAGGAAGGAAGGAAGGAAGGAAGGAGGGAAGGAGGGAAGGAGGGAAGGAGGGAAGGAGGGAAGGAGGGAAGGAGGGAAGGAAGGAAGGAAAGAAAGAAAGAAAGAAAGAAAGAAAGAAAGAAAGAAAGAAAGAAAGAAAGAAAGAAAGAAAGAAAGAAATGTTTTCAGACATTATATCTTAGACAAGGGGTGGCAATAATAGTAGTACTATGATAATTAACAAGGCATCATATTTGCAGCAGTAGTTCTATGTAACACAAGGAGATATAAAGCCTGAAATTCAGTAGTTTCATTAGATAAAAGTATTCATTAAATAACTGGCACTTTTGTTTTTATAACAAAGGATTGAAGTCTTTTCCAGCTGAGTATTTTTAGAAGACATATCAATGCTAAATCTCTCCTCCTCCACATCAAACTACGTAACTGCGCAGTACTTTATACCAAAGAGGGATAGGGTTTCCTTTTGGTGCTCTAAAGAAACGATACCTACATTCCCCATCACTCATGGATGCTTTGAAAGCAAAGAAAACAGCAAAATAAATCAATCATGCTAATTTGTTATATCTGCCTCTCCTTGGAAGAGTTTTATAGAAGTGAAACCAGATGGCACATAATTTTCAAAAATAGAAGAGAAAGCTTCATGAGTATTCTTCACAAACATACGGACACATGAGCGTGATTTTTTTCTCTTGGTGCACTTTTCCCTGGAAATGGGAGAAAGCCATGATGGAAAGGTCTGGGTTATAGCAGGCCTTATTGCTGCTGTGTGGGACATCTGAGAGCATGTTAAGAAACTGGAGGAAAGCTGTGCAAAGATTGCTGTCATTCAATAATGACAACATATCCATGCCATGACGCCATTATACATCAGGAATTGGTATTCACTATGGGAAAGGAGGCCTAGAGAACTGCCTTTGAATGCCTTTATATTATGCAACTCTCAGAGGAAGTTTAGTAAATCTTCAAGGAATTCTAAAATCAGCCAGTGCTTAAGTTAAATTAATACACAAGAGAAAATACTTGGCATGTTCTTGAAAAAATAGCCAGAATAGCCATATATGTGACAATAGACATATTTTTAAGTATTCAGACATCATTCCCCCCCCCATTTTCATCTTTAAATGGGTTTAAATCACATTTCTGGTGCCCTTGAAGTCCTTTATTCCAAAAAATAAACAGTCCTTTGCTTGCCTTCTAGTTACTTTGAAAATGATTCACCTGTAGGGCTTTTATAGTCAATCATGATGTTGCTTCTAAGAAACTTTGGCCTTCAAAACAGCCAGACACAAGAAAAACAGGAAAACAAAAGCTAGAATTGGGTGTCCTTCAACTCATATGGACAGTTCCCTGGTGTGGAGAATACTGAGATGAGAAAATGATTTTCTCCCCCCTAGAAGGCAGATGGCATGGTATTAGACCAAGTGTTCTTGGCACAGCTATGTGGTAACCTTGGCATTTCCTAGATCAGATGACCCTCAGTCCTCTCCTTCATAATATGGAGGTGATTATTCCATGCCATAGGTGAATTTTTAAGGATTAACTTATATTCGCTTATAAACAGTAAATGTTTATCTAATTAGTTGTTAGATAATTGTATTACTATTATAAGATATTGAGGATATTACAAAAAACAAGAATCCAATGTTTCACATAATATATTCTTTTCCCAAAAGCCTTGTTGGAAAATATCCTTTGGTTAATGTATATGAAACTAGAGCTTGTCCCAAGTGCACAAAATTGAAAGCACCACTTTCACTTTATTTTACTGGCCAGTGCAGGCAAAGACCACACAGGTTTAAAGGATACTGGAAAATCTTGCCTCTTGACAAGAAGGATCTAGTTGTGAGAGTTTTGAATCAGGACTGAAATCTTATGTTTAAATGCTTAATTTTCTTCTTTATGTTATACATTTTTTTTAAAAAAAAATTGAACTCTTATTATAGTTTTGTACACAATAAGCAAACATGTGGGAACAGTAAACATACTTTGGCAAAGCCACCTAGTGTCTGCTATTTAATCATGTATAAATATCACTTGACACTTGTGCTCGCTTCTATTAGGCTGACAACTCAAAATGAAATAATGACACTCGGGTGATGAAAGTGTATGAGATGTCAAGAAGGAATATTTAAGTTAGCTTTAGTGAGGCAATTCTAGGTCTGAAGAATAATTGAGTATGATGCTTCAGAGGGCAGCCTGCTCATGAAAATATTCTAAGTCAGGAGTATTATGGAAGCAGCTCTGTTCTCAGCATCAGACCAGGCACAATTTTCAGAAAGCACAAGTGTGGTGCTTGTGGCATATAGACTATGTCACATTTGGTGCTACAGTCACTCTGGTCCTCAGCAGAGTTCATTGCATAGACTGCCAGTTACCTCAACATGTCATGGTCCTCAGCAGAGCTCATTGCATAGACTGCCAGTTACCTCAACATGTCAGGAAGAAGAACTCAGTTTGCTCTGTCCTTTCACCGATTTTCTTATTAGTCTTTTCTGCAAAAATAGCACGGCCTTAGTGTTGACTTTTATAATCATGATAAAAGTCTTCCTGCAGACAAGAGTCTATATTTGGAGCTAGATGCTGGGAGAGTATTTGTTGCTTCTTTGCTTCTTTGCTTCTTTGCCTTTTAACCTCATTGATCTTCCATCTGTTTCAGGAAACTCCAGTATCAGTCTCTTCTCCTCTTCCTGTAATGTCTTCTTGGCATCAATTCCTCTAATGTTTGCTTCTCTTGCACAGTTCCTCTTCTAAAATGATTTGGACATTCACTACAGTAAGCTGCATCTCCAGAAGATTCATACTACCTATGTGTCAACAGCTTGGACCCTACTCTCCTCTTTTTTTTTTTTTTTTTTTTTTTTCTCACTTCTGTCTGATCTTCTTCACTACTTTATTTTTAAATGTTATTTATGGGAAGATTCAGTGTCATAAATGTCAACAAATGTTTTACAAGGAAACAGAGGAGTCATGAGAGGTTGCTATAATCTAAAGGTTCAGCTGTGGGGATTTTATTTGTTTGTTTATTTGTTTTCTCGCTCCATTGGCTTATGCATTTCAGAGGTGAGTCTTAAAAAATACCTTTCTACTATATGAAGTACTGACTGATCAGAGCCTCAGTGATGTGGAGAGTTTGACATGTTGCAAAACCAGATCCAAATTACTCATATTATCTGGGCCATCTTTAGGTTCCTTAATAGTGTAATTTATTGTCCTTCTCTGCATGTGGCCTAACATCTTTTTGACCATTTGGTCAATTTTTTGGTATGTGTCTTAGTTAGGCCTTCTATTGCTGCATTGAAAACAGCATAAATCTGGAGTGTTAAAAAAAGTGATTAAATAAAATTAATAATAATTTTAAAAAGCATCATAACTAAAAAAAGAAAGTTCAGGAGAAAAAGGCTTATTTGGCTTATACTTCCAATTGCTGTTCACCATTAGAGGAAGCCTGGACAAGAACTCAAACAGGGTAGAAAGCCCAGAGACAGGAGATGAAGCACAGGCTATTGTGAGTAGTATTGCTTAGTAACTTGCTTCCCCTTTCTTGCTCAGCCTTCTTTCTTATAGGACCCAGGACTACCACCCAGGGATAGGATCATCCACAATAGTTTGTAATCTCCGCATTAAACACCAACTAAGAAAACACCGTTCAGCCAGATCTTAGGGAGGTATTTTCTTAACTAAGGTTCACTCCTTTCAGATAACTCTAGTTTGTATATGACATTGACCAAGACTAGACAGCACAGGACGTTTAAAAAGACGTATAGTTCCAACAAAAAAGGAGAGGGCAAGGAACGCAGTTAGATGGAGTCTGAGATCTCTAACAGAGTTCTCCCTACTTTGCTGAATCCCATCTACCTGATGTTTCTTCCATCAATAGATTTGAAAATATTTATGACTTTCTTTATTCTGTTTCTATAAAACAAATCTCAATATTGTTATCTCAGTGTATTTTAGAATTTGTGATAACCTGAATTTCTTTTTGTAGGCTACTGCTATACATGTGTTTTCTAGACTAATATAGCCCTTATCCCCTTTGATGTGATGTGGAGAGCTCTTGGTGCCATTTCAAGGATATTATTAAGAATTTGACCTTGGGCTAGGACAAGGAAGTAGGCTCAAGATCTTGATCATCTTAATAAATCCCTGAATACCATGGGACCTTTGTTTATGCCTTGTCTGTTCCTTTACTACTTTGTTTATGCCTTAGAACTGGCCGTATTCTTTGCATGTACTTAGAATGATATAAAAACAGGCTGGAAAAAATTAAACCTGCTTCAGCACTTGTTAAGATCATACTATAGTGGTGTCTGATTGTCTTTTCTTTCATTAATCCTTGCTCCCTCCCACGAGACCCTGTTGACTTATTGAGTGAGCTTGGCCAATGTGAAACTTGTGCTTTTATTTGATAAATGTTATTAACTCTAATGATTAGAGGCATGAGAAAATTGAGAAGTTTTACTAACAAATTCTATTTTAATATAACTTTTTTTCAACTGGTAAAAGCTAATGACTATTTCAAAATATTAAAAATATAAATACTATGATACAGTAATTTAACACATCTATGAGCCTGGTTTTGCCAGTGGGCTACTAGTTTCTGTATCTCTTCAAACTTAGGAAATTTATCTTCCTCCTGAGTTCTAGATTTGTAACTAACTGATCCTATGATCATTTATCAAATATCTAAGACCAGTCATGTTTAATACACCCAGAGCAGAACTATTAGTTCTTTGATATTTTCCTGCTGCAGAAAATGGCACCATTCTGACTTAGGAACCAATCCCCATCATGCCTTTTCATAACCACATTTCAACTAATCCACAAGTTTCACATCGTTTTGGGAAATACTCAAAAAAGAAAGGTCACGTTTTCCGAACTTATGCAACTCTCTGCCCTGTGGGGCTGGCCAGACAGGCACTGGTGGACAATGGCCAACCTGTTCTTATCTCCTGGAGACTCTGACTTTGTTCTCCTCTCAGCTCCCTAGGAGCCCACTGGCAAGTTGTTACCATATGAAACCCATGCTTCAAATCCTTCACATCCTTTGTCATGCACCTCAGGCAAATCCATGTTTTGCTTTCTATCTTGAACTCAGACCAGCTGTCCTGTGAAGGAAAACACAACACAAACTTAGTTCAGAAATGAAGGTAACTCAATCTCTGGGTGTAACAATTAAAACTTAATCTTGTAAACCTTATTAAAATCTGATTCCTCTGGTGGCGAATCCACAAGGATTTTTTTCCTGGCCTTAATTCTTGCTAGTATTATTAATTATTCACGTTTCTTAAATCACATTAGAGTTCCCTGGATCATTGGAGAAGTAAAGCCCTTTGTGTATATCAGGATGATAGCATCTCCTTCTCCATAGAGGATTGCATAGGTAGGTTTTCTCCCCCCCTCCATGATCCATTATTATTCAGCTCATTGTTGCCTCAATAAACTACCTCCTAACTGTTCCTTGCTTCATTTTCCAGGTGCTCAGACATGGTCTTACTATGAAGCTACGTGGTGTTACATTCACTTTTCATGTGAAGATATGACCAAATCAAGGACAGACCAAAGAGAAACAAATGAGTGTGTTGACTTATTTTAACAGCACAGAAGGGATAGTGTCAAGAGCACAGCAGAGCCCCAAACAGCCTTCTCACTGCTGAACCCCATCCATCCTGGATGATTGTCTCATAGAGCTGTATCATGCAGTGCCTTTTAAAATCATTCTTGTGCGTTACGGATACTCAAGATCCCTTGCATCTGGGAAAGAGAATAATAGCTGGATTCTAGGAAAGTCTTTCCTGGGGAGTGGGGTAAGTTGCCTCATTTCCATCATCACTCTATTGTCTATCAGTTTATTGGTGTGCTCTAGTTTCCATGGTCACAGGGCTTGGGATTTGGGAAAGAAAAGTCCATCATGATAAAACATTATGCCTGAAATTCAAGCAGACAGGCAAGCAAGTAAACAAACCAGCAAACAAACTCATACAACCCCAAACTGCCCTGAAATTTCCTATTTGGCTCTGACAGGCTTTGAACTTCTGATCTTCCTGCCTTCATTAGCATACTATAGCTATAGTGTAATTTTGTTTTTTTTTAAACTAACTATAATCTATATTTTAAATAAAACTCTATGAAGGCAATTTGTAACATAGTACTTTAAAAATATACATATTTGAGGCAAGTAGTTTGAGTACCTTTAAGAAGTCAAATTCATTAGAAGGATATCATATTTTCTGAAAATTCTGAATCTTTGGATGTCTGAGTCATCCTGATCTGGCTAGAGTGATTAACACCAGCATTCCTCTCCATAGTTACACTTCTGCTCTTATCTTATTAGCAGGGAAATCAAGGTTTTCTTTAACCTTAGGTTCATTAAGCTCAAGAATTGTATTAGCATCTGCCAGGAAAGCAGCAGAGAGAAGAGCAGAAACACTATGACTCTCAGCTGAAGCCAAGAGACAGAGGTGGAGATGGGGGTGGGTGTGGTAGAGAGTCCCTCAGAGTAAGAGGGAAGTCACGCTTTTGCAATGGTGGTTAGCAAGTGACAGCATGGCAGAGGTGTGGGTGTGGAGTATGGTGCCAGAGGATGAGTAAGGAGGTCCAGAGCATCCGTGAGTCATCCCAGGCTTTGGTCAGCATCCAAAAGTAAAGGGGATACAAAAGAAGGAAAATTTAGGCTCATACAAGTAGGCAAGCCCATGGGCAGATGCTCCAAGTGCTAACTGACAGAAGCTCCACAAAAAGTTCCACTGGGCAGGAAAAGTACCGAGGGGATAACAACAAGGTAAGCTGTCTTTGGGTGACTTAGATTTCTGAGGGATGGGTGTAGTAAGTCTCCTGGCTAGGTGAAACTATTCTACAAGGACACTTATGCCTCACAGTCTGATTATCATACTATTATACAAATGGATCACAAAGAGATGAGAATTTCCCAGAAATCTTATGGTTAAGTACAAGCAATGAATGCCCTTTTCTAAGTCACTCTACTTTGTATCACACTATGTTTTTTCAGGCTGTATATTGCCCCCAAGAAACACCATTTTCAAGTAGCTGATTTTGTTCTAACGAAGGTTGGCTGCAGCTCCTGAGAGAAACTAGAAACCACATTATCTGGCAGTCACCATCAATACATCACCAGTTAATAAGATGCACTCCTACAAATAGCAAAGAAGTCTATACGTTTATCAGGGAGACTTGAAACTATGGTGCTATTAAATCATATAGTATATTATAATCATATCAGAGAAATCAATCCCAAGGACTCATTGGACACACAAGACCCCGTTGAATACAAAGTCACATACCAACATATCATTTGATGCCTGGTGTATGGGGCAAGAAGCAGATTTGGAAAAGTCCCCAGTGTCCATTCAGCCTACTCAGTTAACTGCCTACCTGTCCACTTGTTTATTGGTCTGGACCTGGACCTGATCCATCTCCTGCTGCTGACCTGGCTGGCTGTGGCTTGTTACATTTGAATTTTGCAGCCTTGCTCTCAAACCTGAAACCAACAGTTACCAGAAGCATCCTCCTCTTGACGCCAGTCTGGGTCATGACCTTAAGTCTACAGACTCTGTCTCTGGTTACCTCTGAAGCCTTTTGAACCCTGCTGAAGCTTCTTAAACTCATATTCATTCGTGTGTGTGTGCATGTGTGTGTGTGTGTGTGTGTGTGTGCGTGTGTGCGTGCGTGGTGTGTCATATAAGGGTTGATATCAGTAAATAAGATAGGAAAAAAAGAATCTGCTTTCATCTCAACTAAGCCCCTACGATATATGTACTTTATGACAAATTACTGGCATTGAACCAGGTAAACTTTTTGGCTTTGTTGTTAAATTCTGACAATATGGAACTACCATGTGTATTTCCCTGTTTCTGTATTGTCAGGACACTTCTGATAAACAAGGGGAAATTTGTCTCGGAGAAGAGAGATCACATGGTTCTGACAACTTGCCAGACCATCTTACAGGGTGAGAGAGACTGAAGCCCAGACAATGAGCCTTCAGTGGTGGGCAGAGCCATACATGTCAGGAACTGCTTAGGAGTTTATATCCTTCAGTTTTTGGTTAAACTTCAATTTCATTCCAGGAATGCAAAGAAGACAAACTTGGGAGGGTCAGTGGATCTCTTTGTTCCCTTTCCTGCTGCGGTCATATTGAATAGACAAATCCCCTCTTACAGCTGTCCACTATTAAAATATCTCTTTGATAGGCATATTGGGGATAGGTGGTCACAGGTGATAAAAGGAGCAGTATATGTTGCCACGGGAACAGTTGTAGATTTGTGGATTACAATCCTATCCCAATGCAGAACTCACTTCTGCTCCATATGTGTCCCCCTCAAGTGCAGTGCCACAGTAACAGAAATTATTCAGCATGGCAGAATTTCTTACTCCATTATTAACATAGGGCTATAATTAGATGAAGTGACTTCTACTATTCTGAAGAAATCTTGGGGGGGGGGGATTTATAAGCATACTTGGGAACTACTACTATTAGTACATCACTTTCTGGTTCTTATTCTTTCCATTCATTGCCTAACCCGTATTTGTGATCAGCAGGCCTCCGTGAAGGACGCTTGATACAATCCATCCCCCAGTCTCTAACTGGGACAGGCTTCACTTCGCATCCTTGTTGTGATGCCTTGCTCTTCTCTGAGCACCTGTGTCTGACGACTGGTGAATATTTTAAAACACCTGGGGAAGAACCATTCTAGAAAGCTATTTTCTTTAAAAAGTAAGGAGGTTCCATCCTTCCTTTGATCATTTATTACAATAATTTTACTCTAAGAGACTGATGAAATTCCAACAAAACAAAACAAAACAACCTCTGTCTCTTATGTTTTATATGTCCCTGGCCATCTTTCTTAGGAGCCAGGACTTAGTGAACAAGGCTTTTAGTGAGACACAAATTTAACAGCTGTTTCCTACTTTCTGAAAATCAGCTTCTCAGTAATAACTGAAAGCTTGATGTGTTTCAATATATCTATCTCTCTTAGGGGAGTCTTTTCTCATCCCCTTTACACATGGAAATTTGAAAAACATGCCTCACCCACTTCTTAGATGTGACTAAAGCTGAGAATCTCACAACTGTTTTAAAAAAAAATATGTTTTAGTGAGAAAATAAACAAACATGTCAGCCAAGCACATGAAAAATTCTAGAATTCATACACAAACCACTCTCAATTGCCATGCCCTGTGGTTCTACACAGACAAAATACTCTGGACTATTTTGACATGTGGGGGTAATCATGTTGAGTGTCGATTAGGGTATGGCAAACCCAAGGTGGACTTGGGGAGCCCAAGCAGTCCCTCCCTGCACCAGATCCCCCAACCCCTGCATTACCACTGGTGATGGCAAAAACTGTCCTATGCAGAAGATGAGGGCAAGGAAACATTGATGGGAGGCCAAGCACCAAGAATGCTGAGTCATCTGCTCTTTGGGGAGAGGGCATTCTTAAAATTTGTACGTGGAGCAAACTTCACAGACCAATACAAAAATGGATGCTAGATTCCGCGTAGTCTGGAGATGGACTGCTTGCCTTTTAAAGCCTTCCAGGAGCCAATTTAAGGTCTGACTAGTGCAGTGAATCAGCGCTTAAGCAATACAGCAGCGCCAAGAGAGCCTTCAGAAGAGATGCAATGTCAGGTGGAGGAGATGGAAGTAATAGAAATCCTCCTCCTTGAGTATTAGTAGAGAAAAAAATGGTCCATTACAACAGAATTTCAGAGAAAAATGCAGAGGTACTGAAGGCTTTTCCATTTCATGGTCAGTAGGGGTGAATGGGTTGCTTTATGTGAAAGCAAAGATCTTGCTGAGAATAACTAAATCTAAAAAATTCAAAAAAGAAAAAAGAAAAAAGAATGAAGTCATTGAAATTACTTTTGAAATAATTAAATTTACTACATGATTTAAGGACAAAGGATTGCAAGCATTAAAGTCTACTAATGTGTTTTTAATTACATACAACATTACTGAAAGATAACATTTCATGTCTCCGATTCAGGAGTAAGAGAAAACGATATATATTTTTTAACAGACTGAAAGATGCAATCATGGAAAAGCTTATTGTAATTACACTAGAAGACCACCAGGGGGTGCAACGGAATAAATCTCAAAGCTCCGTGTCCAGGCACCTCTCTAACTCCTGGTACACCGGATTCCAGGGGGAACGGCTCAGGGTTTTTTTGTTTTTTTTGTTTGTTTGTTTTGTTTTTTATTTTTAATTTTGAATGTTCTTCTGCTGGTGGATGGTTGGCACCCTGCATTTCGCTATGGGAATTTATTTCAGATTTATTTTCTCTGGATTCTCAGCAGTTTTCCTGTGTTGTACGTCCATGCTGCGATTTGAGCTGCAGAGTCACAAGCTCCTGCAGAGATGCATTGTCACACAAATTTTCTAAAACGCTGCACATTCGTTTACAGGAGAGCCTTTCCTAGGACCGCTCTGGAGGTAGCGTTTTTTTGGAAACGGAGTACCACAACTGGGAACGGTGTTTAAATTTAGACTAGGAGGGGGACTTGCTTCTTAGGAAAGCTTTAGGGACTAAATGACTCAGAAAGGGAAAACTGGAGAAGCAGGCGGGTCAGCACAATAGAATGTAATTAGCAAATGCAATTAGCATCAGCATATAAATCCCTCCCTCTTGACATTCTCCTCTGTATTGCCAAGGCAACCCCTGGCAGCCTTCTCCTTTCCCACCTCCTCCACTTAAACAGTTTCACTCCCTTTTGCAGTCCCTGACTTCACCCTCCTTGGAATTGATATTAAACAGGTTGCATCTAAGTGAACTTGGGTGGGCCTGGAGAATGGACCGACACAGGCAATGAAGTAATGGTGCAGAGGATGCAAACCTGAGAAAAAAGGCAACGTCCCCACACAAACTCCATTAGACAGCATTTTGTCACTGGGATAAACAACTGTCCTTTCCTCAACTCTGTTACTTGCCTGTGCTAACAGAGACATTTGATTCTCAAGAAAACCCTTTGAATTACTTTTCTTATGTACTTCTTAGGCAGGATAGCATAGAAATAGATACACTAGATCAGTCTGATAATATTTGCCAGAATAAATCTCATGGCACTAAGTCTCTCAGCTCAGAGCAGACAGGGGTCATGGAGTGAAGAAGCAGAGGACAGGATTTACACTTCCAGTGCAGACCCTCTAGTGACACACTTCCTCTGTCTATGCCCCACCTCCTTACCAGCATTTCCCCATAACAGAATCACATTACAAATCTAGCAAGAGATCAATCCACCAGTTACCTGAGAATTGTCTTAGCTTTCAATGATTTTCCAACACCTCATCAGCTGAGAACAGAGCCATAGTATACCTCTCTCCCATCTCTCCCTCTCCCTTTTCCTTTCTCTCCTCCCTTCCACCCACCCACCTTCCCTTCCTCCCTCCCTCCCTCCCATCCTCCCTCCTCCCCCCCTCTCTCTCTCTCTCTCACACACACACACACACACACACACACACACAGAGAGTGAGAGAGAGAGCGAGAGCGGAGAGCAAGAGAGAGCAAGAGAGAGAGAGAGAGAGAGAGAGAGAGNAGAGTGAGAGAGAGAGCGAGAGCGGAGAGCAAGAGAGAGCAAGAGAGAGAGAGAGAGAGAGAGAGAGAGAGAGAGAGAGAGAGAGAGAATACTATCTTTCTGTTTGGGTTGAATTGTCAGGAAATATTAACTTGCCTATGAGGAGAATATTATTCCAATATAATATTGGAGTGAAATGGTTATGAAATTATGAGTTTCATTAGCTGTGTGTGTGTGTTCATGTGAAAATGATTTGCTTACACCTGAAAAATATAAAAGTCTCAAAAATTAAGAAAATATTATTTTGTATCATAAGGCCCTAGGAACTACATTATTCGCGGTGAAGAGAAACCAATGGTGTGATTGGAGAGGCAAAGCATGGTGACACCTTTTCATCTTCCATAAGAGTCAAGAGAAAAGTCGAATACCAAAAGTAGAGCAGTTATTTGTCTAACAGTTACATGATCCAAGAGCCTTCAGAATGGAGGCCCACAGACCCAGGTGACGGGAGAGGAGAGTCCATGTGCCTAGTGGTAAGTGTGTGGACAACCATGTAGAAATGCTACTGCACAGGGAAAGGGACATGGCTGACCTTTGCTCACTGAAAGGGGGAACTCAGAAAGTCCTGTCTGTTTTACCTCCTCTTGGGCTTTCAGTATGGATGGAATCTTTCCTCCCTTAAGAGATATAGGGCTAGGCTTATTCTAGAATGATCCACTTTAAGATTAAATAGGTCTGAAAACTTCTTTATGGGCAAATTTTACTCAGAGAAGTGGACAGTGATTACGGTAATATAGTATAATATCCCTAGTCTTTATACACTGTATTTATAGAAAAAATGTCTGATATATAGGGACATGGTTGCTAGTCTTGATGTTAATCTTGGGGCAAAGAGAATATGTTCTATGACTGTCTTGGGGAAGAAAGAACAGGAGAAAGTAAGAGATTGTTTCTGGACACCATTCCAATGTCCTTCAGAGAACTCAGCATGCCAGAGTGTCTATCTTTGGAGTTATCACTTTTGGAGGCCAGGATAATTAAAGTCAGGGTTCCTCATTGTCACACTCTTCTGCCAACCTCACATTGTTGGCTTAGTTCCTTGGCTTTTTCCCTTATGAACACAGCATGATCTTGTGTTTCCAAGAATCATGTCCTTAACTTACAACACCCAGTGTCCCCCAATAAGGACAAGTGGTAGTGTAGGCAGAGTATATTAATGTCACTGTTGCTCCTAGATGTGTCACGTTTCTTGGTCCTCATCTTCCAGGTGAATTTCAGGAGAATGTCACTACCTCCAGTGGAGTAGAATAGTAGGAAAACAAAACTTGCCTCTGGTTTTTCTTGAGACCGTATGTATACACAGGACAAAAAAAAAAAAAAAAAAAAAAAGGATCTATAAGTAATTAAGAAGTGGTAAATGTCAGGTATTGTTATCTGGAGACAGAATAGGGAACGTGCTCAAGAGATAAGCTAAGAAATTAATTGGAAATTATCCTCTCTTATCCTCTCTGTCCCCACCCATGGGCATTTTCACCCATGGACTGTGAGTGATACCTTTATAGACGTGCTAAGGGGAGTAGATACAGACTGGGAAAATGCAATGCTGTGACTGCTGTGTTTAGATGTACAGAGGGAGGAAGCCTCTGCAACCAGGAGACAGGGCACCAGCGTTTCTTGTGGGTTGGGGTTCGCTAACAAGCTTGTCATCTCTGCAAAATGGTCAAAAGGCATTGCCTTTCAACTCTGAAGGTGAAATAAAAGTTTCTTACGTAGGGCAGGACACATGGTCTTTGTAAAACACAACCTCTTTCAGTTGTAAAGGTAAATGCCCTACCCTCAATTATCTGAGGTTGATCTCACTATTCTGTTACTCTCATTGAGTCATACAGGAAGAGGTAAGCAACTCGCCCTAATGTCTTGAGGCTAAAGTACAGAAATGCCACTCAAAATTTTTCCTAAAATCCCTCTTCCATTCAAAAAAAAAAAAAATTGCAAGATCCAGCAAGATAACTAAATAGCTAAAATGCTGGCTGGCTACATAAGTCTGACTGCCTGATTTTTGACTTCTAGAACCAACATGGGACAAAAAGAACTAACTAGAGCAAGCTGTCCTCTGACTTCTTCACATGCACTGTGGCACATATGTACTCATAAACATACACAGAATGCACATAATAATAAAGCATAAATGCAAGAACTATTTTACTTCAGAAATGATCATAGAATTACTTTAAAGCATTGTAAGTCACAAATTGTAGTAATTTATAATACCCCGATGCTGACTGAGTAAAGTATTTATTTACAAATACAATAGTAGTAATGGTGTGTTTTTGAAAATGTGAAAGACTTGCAATATTTGTTTCTCCCAAGAAAAGAGTATCCTATTGTTTGTTCTATGTGAGTAAATTGTAAAATATCCTTTTAAAAATAAATAAAATTGAGGCTGAAGCGATGGTTCAGTGGTTTAGAGCACTGACAGCTCTTCCAGAGGTCTTAAGTTCAATTCTCAGCAACCAAATGGTAGCTTACAGCCATATGTAATGGGATTGGATGCCAGCATCTTGTGTATCTGAAGAGAGTGACAGTGTACTCACATACATAAAATAAATATATAAGCTTTAAGAAAAAAAGAAATAAGAAAGTTTTAAAAGCAAATCCATAAGCCCATTTCCTGCCACGCTTCAAGAAGAAATGTCCCAGCAAGTGAGAAAAACCAAGAGAAGATCCAATCTGCAATCTATAGCTTCATTTTACATGTCACTTAAAGGTTTCAGTTCGCTGAACCTAAACCCAGTCTTCAGTGAGTCATTTTAAATAGCAGAAATTTTAATTCTTCTGTCCCAGAGATCCCGTTATAAACTTACTGAGACGATCTGACATAGTGCCTCAATTATTCTCACAGGCTGATTCTGTTGGTTCTTTCAGCACTCTCTCTACACACATCTCCCTGGACTACTTCATTCCAGGCACAACTTTATGCACTAGAGATAGAGCTATAAACAAGACCTTGGATTTCCCCAAAATTATCAATTCATATGCATCTTTTGAGGGCTAAATGGAATAATTTAGAAAAGATGCTTAGTGTGTTTAAAGATGTAATCATAGAGTGAACGCTCGACTTCCAGTGTTCAGTTCCCGTGCGTGGTGAACCATTTGCCATTTCTTCTTCCCCATCCTAGACTCTCCTTGTTCCAACTAACAGTGTGAATTTTAAACAGCCTTTCATAAAGAAAAGAATTTTCAACTAAATCAAGGAATTTTTTTCAATAACTACAATGATCCTAGTTTGAGAAACAAGAACTCAGGTGCATTCTTGGGAATGGTGCCTCTCCAGGTTATATAAAGTCCCTCTAAAATATACTGTCCTGATATTGAACTCTAAGTATCTCCCATTATGCTAAATTCTAAGCCACTATTTGGCTTACTTTACAAAAAAAGTAAACTTATTATGAAAGTATAACACAGTATATATATATATATTAATGCATTATTTTTATCTAACTTGAAGATTATTGTCACAGTAAAACATGCCTTATGCAGCATGATTAGGTAATATGTCAGATGTCCTAAAATGCATGGATTCTTTCAGATATTGTAAACTGTGTTATTATCAAAGAGAATAATGAAAGTTAATTTTTTTACCTTTGTTTATCGAAGAAAATACTAGCAACATCGTTCATCTTCAAATGAGAGATCTTATACATGGCCCCTGAGAATGCTTTTCTTTTCAGGAGCAAATCACTCCTTGTAAATCCAGCCACAGTGACAACAGCATCCCACAGGCAGTCCTGATTAACTCTCCAGGCTCAGCTAGGCTCAGTGACATCATAAAATCAGACATGTACTGAGTGATTGTAGAATGTCTGCAGAGAATGGAAAAATAAACAGGACTAAGTGAAAATCTGGTTCTATAGATAAGTCAAAATGAGATTCTACTTTTCCACAATCTACTTAAGGACTCTTGGGGACAGAGAATACATAATAGCCATGGCCTTGGTGGCAAGAAATAGGTTACATAACCAGTGTGTGTCTCTAGACTCAACAGAACAAGCTCTGCTTTTCAATCTGAAGTAAGCCTCACCAGGCCTTCAGTATCTTCCCAGTTCTGATGCCTTACTAAGAAATGTGTTTTGCTTTAAAATTCATTTCTGCAAGGTATAATTTTACCCTTATTTATTTAGCAGATTTCATTAGTGGTAAAACTCAGAGACAATAGAACAGGAACTGGTGTGTGATATCTATGTATATATTACAATAAAATGTGTCAGAGGATACTAACTACAACTTTTCATTAGAAAATGATTTGTTGCCTCATCAAATGGTCTAAAATGAAAACATAATTATTTAGATCTTCTTGTCTTTTTCATGAGGCAATAGGCTTCATCTTTATGGACCTGTGAACGACACTGGAGAAGTAAGTGGGCTATTTAAGATCAACATTTATATGATATTCAGAAACTAAATGAAGCAGTAAATAAAATATGAAAATATCATAAATCACCTCTGTATGCTTAATTATCTTAAATAACTCAAATGGCAACTGTTTCATGTGCAAACCAAATGCATTTACAGTGTGTGAGCCAATGTTGGCTGCACGTCCACAAGAAACTCTCTAAAGCCGTTCCTTTCTTCCATGCAGTAGCAAGGCAAAGTCGATGGAAATCATTTAATAGCTGCTGCTTTGGGTACACCACTTGTTTCATGCTGCTCCCCACCAATTTTAAGGAGGAAAGAGAACAAAATTAGAACTGAGCTGTTATGCCATTGACACAGTAATAAGTAGGAACCCCATGGAACACGGGGAGAGCACAAAGCATGAACTCTACCACACAACAGGATTGGTCTGGCTTCACGACACCTGGATCCAGTGCAATATTTCAAAAATGAAACATGGCCTAGAGAAGTGGCATCTATGTATTATACTTTCTTTAAAAAAAATAAATAACTCTTTAAATTTGTTTATTTTCTCAATCTTCCAATAAAAGAGAATCAATATATCAACTATTGAGTATAAATCCATTAGAGTAGATACTGAAGTAGGGTGCTTCAGGACTAATGCAACACCATTTCACATGGCTGGGTATTGTATGATTTACAGCAGAGTCCTCACTGAATAACTACTCCACACCAAAGAGTAACCTCTCCACTGGTTCATGTTTGAATTGGGAGAAAGTAAAGGGTCATGACAGTACATTTCAATATTCTTAGTCAGAGTTTCTATTCCTGCACAAACATCATGACGAAGAAGCAAGTAGGGGAGGAAAGGGTTTATTCAGCTTACATTTCCATACTGCTGTTGATCACCAAAGGAAGTCAGGACTGGAACTCAAGCAGGTCAGGAAGCAGGACCTGATGCAGAGGCCATGGAGGGATGTTCTTTACTGGCTTGCTTCCCCTGGCTTGCTCAGCCTGCTCTCTTATAGAACCAAGACTACCAGCCCAGAGATGGCACCACCCACAAGGGGACCTCCCCTCTTGATCACTAATTGAGAAAACGCCTTACAGCTGGATCTCATAGAGGCATTTCCCCAACTGAAGCTCCTTTCTCTGTGATAACTCCAGCCTGTGTCAAGTTGACACAAAACTAGCCAGTACACAATTCAAGAGATAATTCCAGCCATCTGTGTTTTCTGTCTATCCTGTATCTTAACATAGCCTCTCTGTTTCTGTCTGTCTCTTTTTCCCTGTCTCCTACCTTCTCTCTCTCTCTCTCTCTCTCTCTCTCTCTCTCTCTCACTCACTCTCTCTCTCTGAAGAGCGTTACCCAGTATACCAGATGTATATAAATGTCAAATATCAGACTCAACCTCCTGAAATGCCTGACTTTGACACTTGCCAACTGCCTCAATTAATCATATTTCATAACTGTACACATTATAACAGGAAATTGAAAATGTTATGCTTTTTGTTATTACTTTATTATCATTTTATTAAAACTTTGCCCATTTGTCTCATTTCTTCCAGCATTTTCCCTTTATTTGCCTCTATATCATTGATCAAATCAAGTGGTCATATCAAGAATACAGGAAACTGAGTATTTTTTCCTAGGTTATAAAAATCATGATTTAATAAGGACGATGAATTTTGAAAGGTCACTGAATCCAATTCTTGTTCAAGTTACAAAAGCCAATAGACTATGAAAATTCTATTTGGTCCTCCAAATTAGCATTAGTCATCCCAACTCAATGTCATCTCTGCCTGACAGTATGCTTAAATTTATGTTTTCAGACCCTGAGCCACTAGAAGATTAAGTTTAGAAGAAATAAATGGAGATTTATTTCAGGAATATTGCCTGATTTTAATTGCAAACAAATAATATGGATATTTCTGCTGCAAAGAAGCATGGGTAAAACAGGTCTTTTTACTAGTCAGATGCAGGCTGAATTGGATGGGAGCGTTCAACACTGTCTAAGTTACATTTTATGTGGCAGCATGGAAATAGCTGCACAGCTGGACTCTGCATAGCTCCTCTTCTTACCCCACTAAACTTCAGGGTTGTATCCTACTATGTCTTTATTAAAGAAGCTCAAGTTTGCCCAAACTTGTATAAGTAAACATAAATAAGAAAATGTTTTATTTTGCTAGACATCATCAATAAAATTTGTCACAGATCACCACAATTTAAAAGGAAATCTAAGTTATTCCACTCCTCCAAAGAATGTCAAAGCCTTTGGGGACCACACTTAATTTGGACAGAAACATGATATATTTGGGAAAATATTTTAAAATTTATTTTGGAAGCTTACATCAACCTTGATTTTGAATATAAACTAAGTTGAAAGTAGATGATTTAAACCAAGATGGCTTTTTTTTTCTGTTTAATATTATTTATACAATGATTTTTTAAACTTATCATTATATTATAGATTAATGGCAATATTAAAACAAAATAATATATCTTAGTGACTAATTAAACTAGCAGACTTTTTAAAAAAATCTCTGAATTATTAATGAAAATATCAATTTTATGTTCAACATTCTAAAAATGATAAATTAAGATGTACTGGTTTGTAAACATGTCATTTAGTTATATAATCTTTTATAAAGTATGTAATTGAAACTAAATTGCAGCTGAAATGCTTACATTAAAAGTCGCTATTCGTTTGGGTAACAGTCTTATTAAGATTTCATGGGTGCAGCTTCTGTGTCATCTATCTAAGGCATTATCTTCCATCAGACATTCTGGTTCTTCTGCTCTTATAGCCTTTCTTTCCCTTGGCCTGCCACGTTTTCTGAGCATACAAGTTGAAATGCAAACATTGATGGAGAAATCTCACAGAGTCCACTGCTAGATGCAAACCTACAGGAAATCAATGGCTGCTGTGAAAGGGTGACTCGGTGTTCTCCAAGAATGTTAGGTGACTGATAGTCCAATCCCAGTTGTTCCACCTTAAACATGTAAATGGCCTGGGCACCTAGAGTGCAAAAGGGGAAAGAGAAGTGAACACCATCAGAACTCAGCAGTGGAGTTTGGGATAGGGGTGGGGAGTAACAATTAGAGAGAGGTTAGGGGGTGTGGGGTGGGGGTGGGGCACTAAGTGTTAAACCATCGGAAGGGAGGGGTAAAGATGACATAAACCACGGGATCTGTTTACCAGAACAAAGGTGTGCCAAATTTAAACAGCCACAGGGATGCAACTACTTATTGACAATGTTTCTACATGGGCTCTTAAAGATTCATATATGCGCCTTAAAAAAAAAAAAAAAAAAACTCTCATCAATGTTACCTTGTACCAGGACTAAAAACGTCTGGATTATTAAAATAATTGGAAACTCATACATTTCTTCTACAAACTGACCTTTCTTTCTTAGTTATAGAGAAAGTGCTATGACGATTCCTTACAGAAATGCTAAGTGTTCTTGTTTCTAGGAGTCCTTGTGCCATTTGTCAGCTGTGGGTTGAGAAAGGAGATAGTATGAATGCAGTTAGAAACTGGGACTCTGATTTAGACAGGAGTAGTCATCTAAGAGTTTGGATGATTCATAATGGTCAGAAGAAAGTTGACTTGTCTTGCTATGATATTTGCATGATGCCCAGTCAGGGAGTGGAAAGGTTGAATTAGAAAGTACAGGGACTGGAGCAATGGCTCAGTGGTTAAGAGCACTGACTGCTCTTACCACCGAAGGTCCTGAGTTCAAATCCCAGCAACCACACCGTGGCTCACAACCATCTATAATGAGATCAGATGTCCTCTTCTGGTGTGTCTGAAGACAGCTACAATGAGTGTATTTACATTAAATAAATAAATAAATAAATAAATAAATAAATAAATAAATAAATCTTTAGAAAGAAGGAAAGAAAGAAAGAAAGAAAGAAAGAAAGAAAGAAAAGAAAGAAAGAAAGAAAGAAAGAAAGAAAGAAAGAAAGAAAGAAAGAAAGAAAGAAAGAAAGAATATATAGGTACCTTTTGAACACATTTCCATGAGATGTAGCCTGTGATCCTGTGAACCAGTAGATCTCTAAGATGCAGCTTGGAAACACTATAGTGTGAAATCAGACCTCTCACTCTATCACCAAGCTTTATATGTATTGAACCCCAGTAATTTTTTTTTAATAGAAATCAACTGAATATCAGAACTTAATCTCTCATGCACTTTACTGCCAGTGACTATGCCATCTAAATGTAGACGTAAAGGAACTGATTTTAGTACTCACCCATCTATTCTATTCCTGATTTACAGAAGCAGAGTTGACAGATTAATGTAAGACCTTCTCAGCAGGCTTTTCTTCTTCTTCCCTTTTCAGTTTATTCTTCAATTTTGAGGTGTCTGACTTGCATATCCTGTGCTTGCTTGATTATCTTTTTTCTTTTCATGTATTTTCTTTGTTTTCTTTTCTTTTCTTTTTGATATTTTTATAATAGTCAAGTGACAGAAGCAAGAGAAAATAAAAAGTTAAGTTTTTTGTAAAAACTTACGTTTGATAATTTATGAATAGTCATGACTATAGGAAATTAGACTTTAATGAAAACTAAAGCAATCTATGTTTAGTTATTAAATACCCTAAAGGATATTTGATAGATAGTCTTTCAAATTATCTGATGCTTTAAGTAAGTGAAACAATGAAAACATTATTGATAGAGCTGTTAAACCTATTTTTTAAACTTTTCTTTGACTTATATTATTTGCTAATTATTAAGGTCTAATATTATTTATTCTTCTATTTTATAGTTTGCTTCTTAAGTTATTGCAAAAATCTAGAGCTTTGGAGCTGACATATGACAAGTTTAAGAACGAATGTCCCTATTTCAATTAACATCATAAATAAATGCATGAGTACATGAAAACTACTTTGGGCATATAGGTATGTGTTAGCACAAGATGTTAAAGGCCTTATCTTATACCTACTCATAAAACAAACAGCTTGACCACAGACTCATAGGTTATCCAATCTGGTTGGCCTCTCATATAGTCTTGAACATTCTGCTTGTGACAAAGTCTAGGTGAGCAAGACTCCTTACCTAACCCAGTGAGCAATTCTGGCATCTGTCGACCCTGTCCAGTGTATCCACTCTCATTGGACCTATCTTTTTAAAATCTCATTAGCACATATGGCATCATTACAAGACAAAATGGAAAATAGATTTTATTTTGTATTTGCTGTCCAAACTCAACTTGCTTTATAAAGACCTACTTACCTTGACTTGCTTCCTTGCTCTTCCTGTTCTGACCCTTAATATAGCATAATTAATCATGCATTCAAGCATCTCAGGGCCAGGAGATGTGGCTTGAAAGTTAAGGTTTGGTTTTAGGAGAAATAGGGCAGTCAATAGAAGGATAACAAAATAGAGACTTAAGCTCTATTTATTTTCATTAAAATATAGTGGTTTGTTCTATTTTTTGCAGTATTAAATGTGCATTACAATATGAAAATAGCATCATTTTGATCAGGTTTCTATAATCCTTTCCGAGGTAGATAACGGAAGCTGAAATTCTTTAACAATAGACACAAAATGTGAAGGACAGAGGGAAAATACACATTTCTTCATAAACAACCCTAAGGTAGCTCTTCCCAAAGTTTGGCCCTTTTGGATAGAACTGGAAACCTTCTAACAATGAAAATTCTGTAGCCCTGTCCTAAATCCAAATCAGGAATGACTGCAGTGATGGGAAGCTGACTGCATTGGAGCCCACCTTCCCTGTGATTCAGACATACATTAAAATGTAAAGTACCTGAAATAGTTTCCCAACGTAGAGATATGCGTGTGCATAGAAGTCGCAGTCACACACACAAGCTCATGCTCTCAGTATCTGTAATCCCCAGCATGCGCACATCAGTGGGAAAGAACAGAATGTGGTACACATGAGGTATGCCACAGATAGTTCACGTGTTTCCCATACGACTTTGGACAGGGAGTCTTCATAACAATCCCATCTAACTGCACAGGGGCTGAACATGTCTCGGATGTAAACCCACCTGTGCACGGCTGCTACGAGCAAAGGTCGAGGGAAGACAGGCATGCTAAGGCACACCTCTAATCCTAGCACTTGGGAAGCTGGGTCAGGAGATCACTGAGTCTAGAGTGACCACCTAGTAAATTTCAGGAAAGCTTAGGAACAGATTGAGTCTGTTTCCAAAGAGGGAAGGTAACTTGGCTCAGGACTTAAGAGAATGCACTGCTAATGATCTGCCCTTCTGAAGATCAGTGTTTACATTGCACCACATATGTTGGGCTGCTCCCTAGTGCCAATGACTCAAGCTCTAGGGATCTGATATCCTCTCCTGGCCTCTAAGGGCACTCACTGCATGTACATTCACACATTCACACATAGATACACATAATTAAAATAAGTCCAAACATAAACTAAACAAAGAAAGAACAAGAGGAAGGGAAAGGCAGAGCGGAAGAAAGGAGTGGAGGAGAGTTCATTCAAGACACACACACACACACAAAAAACAAGAGATAAAGATTTTTTTTGTATAGTTGACAGTGTTTGCTATGATTACATAATTATACTTGACCAGCTGGTGTGCAAAGTTATGTTTTATTCCTTTTTCACTTCCATTCTCATTATCGTTGTATTAATTTAGTCATTTTCTATCTGTCTCTGACATTGCTCAAGAGTATTATAGTACAAAAATTGAAGTTTAAAAAAGCAGTAACAATTGATGGTATCAAAACTGCTAAGAAGTCAATTACATGGAAAAATAATGTGTTCGAAATTTCATAAGTTAGAGACCACTGGTATATGTAGGAAGGAGCCAGTCATGTAATAGAAGTTATGGTGATATGATGTGTATGGTAGTGTATGGTAGTGATTTTTAAAAGATTGACTATGGAGTGGGGGAGTGATAGTGTTATGTGTGGGGGAAGGAACTGGAAAGAGGCCTGAGGAGGTAAAGGTGAATATTTAGGGCAAGCAAGTTGAGGTTTAATGGGCTTCAAACATAGCAGACTGAGAGAAAAAAAAAAAAAACAACAACAACAAAAAAAAAAACAAAAAAACAAAAAAACAAAAAAACATAAGAAAAAGTTCTCTAGTGGCTCGAGAATTTACAAGCAGCCCTTAAGAAAACTGAATAAAAATGTTTTTTGGGCCGGGAGTGGTGGCATGCGCCTTTAATCCCAGCACTCGGGAGGCAGAGGCAGGTGGATTTCTGAGTTCAAGGCCAGCCTGATCTACAAAGTAAGTTCCAGGACAGCCAGGGATATAACAAAAAAACAAAACAAAACAAAACAAAAAAATGTTTTCTGGGTAACTGAGGAGTAACTGAGCTGTGGTAGATGTATGTCAAGTCATTTCAATAAATCTACACAAACCCACAGGAGTCACGTGCTCATGTTACTGGAGTTATTTGAATGCAAAAAAGCCCTAAGCTATGCCTCTTCAAGTTTCTTTACTTTCTTCTTACTTTTTTAAAAATAATTTTCATTTCTGCAGGAGGAAAGCTAAGATATATATTTCCCAAAACTTCTTGAACAATCTGTATAAAGCATTTTTTAGTCAGTTGGTTTCTGACAAACACAGATGCTTATAGGATTCGGTGACCTCTCAAGTCTTCAAATGAGAGGTGTCAAGAGGTAACATCTTTTCATTGGAACTGCAAAGAATTCTAAAATGAAATCCATCAAGTGAACCACTGCTCCATGTTTATAAATTTTTTTGTAAGAATACTGAGTGTATACTTTAACTTTCAGATTTAGCCATAGACATGAAACAAAATGTGAGCTTCAGAATAACTAAGCATATAATTTAAAAAATAATGTCTTTATGTACGTACATAGTGTAGTGTGACCTGGACACGCATCCAGTGTCGTGCTATGCCTCTTCATAGTGTGGATGTCTTAACTATCTGAACATATATGTGGTTTTTGGTATGAGGTATATAGACTGCATGTACCATGTGCACATATGGAAACTAGAGTCAACACTTATATCTATATTATTTTTCACTCTTTGGGGACAAAGTCTTTCATTGAACCAGAAGCTTGGCAGTCAGCCAGCCAGCTTCTGAGATCTGTTCTTTTCCTCTATCCCCAATGCTTTGATTACAAACATACATGTCAGTCTTTTTATTGTTTTTAATGTGGATTCGGAGGTTAGAATCTAGGACCTCTTGCTTGCATCTATCCATTTATCCATCATCTATGTATTATCTATCTATCTATCTATCTATCTATCTATCTATCTATCTATCTATCTATCACCTATGTATTATCTATCTATCTATCTATCTATCTACCTATCAGCTATCTACCATCTACTTATCTCTATATATTGATCTATCATCTATCCGCTATCAATATTTCTATAAAATATCTATGCATCTAGCTCTCACCTATCATGCTAACCACTAGAGATAAATTTGAAATTATGATTTGCGTACACGATAAGAGTAACAGAGAAGTTACAGGAGTAGCAAAGGAGTTCTGCAGGATAAAAACACTTCAATATGGGAAACTTCCTTAGTTCCAGTCAAACGCATCTACAAAAACATACCAAACCAACGACAAAAATAAAACTCTCGTGTGTATCTCAGTTTAAAACCAAAAGCTTGTGTAACTTCAATTTTTTTTTAATCCTATTTTTAGTGATGGTTCTTAAAAGCTTTAATCTCCCTTTTAGGCCACCATCCAACAGATGTAGGATACAGGTGTGTGTGTGTGTGTGTGTGTGTGTGTGTGTGTGTGTGTGTGTGTATACCTGTTTAGAAAGGATCTTTGGAACAACTCCTGTTTGTGTTGTCTGAAAATCCACAGTTTAGTTCACAGGTTAGCAGCAGCAGTTAAGTAGAGTTTGGATACCAAACAGGAATTGGCAGCATTGGCGTCACCTAACAGAGACAGCCAGGCCTTAGCCTCAGCTCCAGTCAGCAGAAAGGACCCAGTTTGACAACAGGTTCTTGGCTGTGCCCCTCTAAGGGAAGCAAAGATCAGCAAAAATTTGAGCCCTACAAGTGTTGCACAGTTAGCTCTATAGGCAAGCCTAGTTCAGCCTCTGTCACTGTCTGCAGCGTCCCTTTATACTCTCTCCAAACATCACTAGTCCTCCATCTGCCTTGTCTCAGCAAGTGTCTTGCCTCACCAGACACAACTGTCTCTGTTGACATCACTCTGCCAATCAACCTGAGTCCATGGAAGCAGCAAGAAGCTGCAGGACACCACCAGAATATTGTTTTTGCCAATTGGTCTCTACGGAGTCCCTACAAATGGAGCTCAACTATGCAATGTAAGGCAGACCAATACATGTGTATTGTTAGGAAAGAATCCTTCATAATGGGTCTTTTCATGTGTTTACTTTAGCAGAACATCCTTCCTCCTGTGTCTGCTTTAATGAAACCTTCCTTCATGAGCCTGCCTTAGTCTTTCACCTGTGTCTACTTCAGCTACATATACCTTTACATGTTTGCCCCAGCCAAACACCATTCAACTGACTTTCCAAAGAACCCTTCAGTTTCCAGTAGGCTTGAGAGTCATAGTTCTGATATAAAATGCAACAGGAATGAGGTATATGTACTTATGTTGCAGCCTTTTTCCCTGCTATTAAAACAAACAAACAAACAAACAAACAAACCAAAATGAAATACCAAGTCAAAACAAAACAAAAACAAAAAACTACCTGAAAGTGTATAATTTGTTAAGAGGTTTTCATGGGAGCTCCTGGTTTCAGAAGTCATGAAGAAAAGAATCTAGTGCTGGTATATGATCAGCACCTAGTGTGATGCTACAGGTTGCATGATATGGTTTGGCAAAATGTCATCTCTATCTGTTTCTATCTATGTCTAAGCCACATAACGAGGCAGAGGAAGAACACTAATGAAGTCTTTCTTCCTTTGATTATAAAGACAGGAATGGCCTCATGGGAGTCTCAGTACTTATTATTTTTTCTAATATTAATTACCCCTACAAGCCTCTCTTGCAAGTACAATTAACATATGAATTTGGGGGGCTGTGTTGCCAATAATGTGCAAGTGTGTGGTGGACAGATGGGAGAGAAAGAGAAATGGGACACGTTGAGCATTATGAAAGGAACTGGAACTGGAGACACATCAGAAAAGAGGAATAGCCTATAATAAGTAGCTAGCCCCACTGAGGCCATGGTAAAGTCCTGGCAGGTGCTGCCACTGGAGGGCCACGCCTGGGTCCATGGCCATGCAAGAGTCTGTGTAAATGTCTTGTTTTATATTACAACTATGGACCATGGGGATGCTCCTGGTCTGGGCAGCTACCCAGGAGTACTTGGTTTTCTAGGGACTGTGGGGACCTGGCCGGCTCCTCACTGGCTGTGGCATTCTGAAGAGCTGGCCTCCCTTTTCATTTGTGGCAGTCCTTGGGAGAGCAGACCCTGTGCCTCAACCAGGCAGCACAGATTAGCTGGCCCTGGTGTTAGGGGTGCAGGTGAGCGGACCCCTAAGAGCGAAAGCAAGGGAGTCCTGATCCTACCACTCCTCTGCTGTGAGATGGAGAGGGTGCAGAGGTGATGCCCTTCAACGCCTCACCCCTCCACAAGAAGTTGGGAGAGCTGGCTACAGGGTTGTGAAAGCTGGCAAGCTGACACTGCTAGAGCCTCAGTACTCCACAGAACCAGCCCTGTCCCTCACCTAAGCAGCACAGAACTAGTTCTGGTGGAGGTGGCAAAAGCGAACTCTAGGGACAAGAAAGCAGGAGTGCTGGCACCACAACTTGTCTGTCATGAGGTGGAGTGTGCTGGGGTAATGTGACACCTCTCCCTGACAGCTGCCATTGCCAGGAGATCTAGCCCTGAGGTCTTAAGAGCAAGAGAGCTGGCCCTTTCCCTAGTTGACCTTGACCTCACCTAGGCAGCACATTAGAGCTGGGTCTGGTGGAGGGGGTCTGGGTGAGTTGGTCCTAGCATGAGAGCAGGGGAGAACTGACCCTGGTTTCTACAAATGGTAGCATTGGGTGGCCTAGTTAGGCCAGTGCTTGGTACTCTTCGTGCAGATAATGGAGAGACAGCAGGTTGACTAGCTCAGCTACCACCCAGGCCCAAATTCAGGCCTTTGACTTAGCTCACCCCAAAGTATACATCATTTGTAAACTGTTGCGGAACAGGAAAGGACTCTTCCTGCTGATCCAAAGCTGCAGGATCTACATAAGGCAGGAAGACAACAACAGGATAACTGGGAGGAGTCCCACTAGAGATCTAATGTTGATGTTATAACAGAAGCCAGAGACATTGAATCAGACCAATGACTCATTGCAACGAACATTAGCAAGTGAAGATGTGTGGACAGAGGAATATTTTGTGGGGAAATTCGCCAACTTCCATGATGATCTTTCTCTCTCTCTCTCTCTCTCTCTCTCTCTCTCTCTCTCTCTCTCTCTGTGTGTGTGTGTGTGTGTGTGTGTGTGTTTCAATTCGGGAGGGCCAGGTTGCAAGGGCTGAGGATAGATATGACAGGATTGGAAGATAAGTGGTACTGGGGTGCATGATGTGAAACTCACAAAGAATCAGTAAAAAGTTAAAAGAAAAGTTTTTTTTTTTTTTTTTTTTTGAACAAACAACAGCAGCAGTTGGCTCTGGTGTTTACATTTAAAAAAGATTTAGGCTAGCATTAATAAATGACAAATTAAGTATTACATTTATTATGTTTTTTTTCTCTCACATAATATATCCGAATTGCAGATTCCCCTCCCTCTACCACATTCGGTACCTCCCATTCAGGTCTATTTCCTTCCTGTCTCTCATTAGGAAAAAAACAGACTTCTGAGGATAATAATAAAATGCAATAAAATAAGAAATATATAAACAACTAACATGGTGGAATTTGACAAGACAAACAAACAGAAGGATAGAACCCAAGATTAGACACAAGAAATAGAGACCTACTTGCTCCCACACACTGGAACCCCATGAAATTACTTAACAGGGAGCCATAATGCACATACACAGTACTTAATGCAGAGCCATGTAGGCCCTGTGCACACTGCCTCAGGTTCTATGAGTGCATGTGAGCTCTGCTCCTGTTGATTTAGAGGGCCTTGTTCTTGGCATCCTCCATTCCCTCTGGCTCTTACACTCTTTCTGCCTCCCCTTCCACAGGGTGCCCCGAGCCCTGAGGGGAGGAATTTAATAAGGCTATCCCATTTAGGGTGGAGTGTTCCAAGATCTTTCATTCTCTACAAATGTCTGGCTATGGGTCTCAGTATTAGGAAAACACATTTTTTGTTTCAATTATGAAGTGATTATTTTCGTTGTTTAATAGCCTAGTTATACCACTCCTCAGAAGATGCCCAAAGGACCAGACATCCTGAGCTACAGATACTTGCTTGGCAATGTTAATTGCACTCCATTCACTAAAGCTAGGAAATGGGAACAATTTTATTCAACAGATGAGTGAAAATTAAGAATTCAATATATATATAATTATTGGAAATATAGATATATATATTTGAATACTATTCAAGAATAAAGAAAAATAAAACCACAAAATTATCAGGTAAATAGATAGACCTAGAAAAGATTCTATTTAGTTAATTCTTGATCAGAAAGACAAGTGCTGCATGTTCCTTCTCAACTGTGGTTCTTAACTCCAAATTTCCAATGTGACCACTAGCCTAAAACAATGGCACAACATACAATTATTTAGGGTTTCCTCCATTAATCATTGATTAATAAAATGCTTTACAACCAGTTCTTATATAGGAATTTTCTCAGTGGAGGTTCCCTCCTTTCAGGTAACTCTGGCTTCTGTCAGGCTGGCATAAACTAGCCAGCAAGCCTTGAAGCCATATAAGCAAAATTAACAAAGATTGACTCAGTAGGTTGTATTAATACATGTTCATGCATGCACATTCACACATTTATATGTGTGCAACAATAATAAAGAGGCTACCAACTTGAAAGACAGCATTAAGAGCAAATAATGTAATCCTATTTCAATTAATAATATAATTAAAAAGTAAAGAATGAAATTTAAAAAGATCTATGTAAAAGATTCTTTGGCACAGAAAGGGAGAGAGGCTGGATAATTATGTGCATTCTGGATGTATTTTGAAGTTTTTCAAGAGGGTTTTAAATGTGAGTCTGATAATAATAGTGTTTTCATGATGACTATTCCTGCCTACTCATGCTGGAAAATTATTTGCATAAACTCCTGAATATAAAATGTGAACAAGGGTGAAACAGAGTGGTATACTAGGATTGATAAAGTTTGACACCATTACTTGAAATTACACATGTAAAACAGATCATTGTATATGTAAATCTAGGCTTTATTGGTTCTTAGTAAGGCATCAATACAAACTCCACAGTTGTTGATGTGCAGAGTCTTTTTCAATCCATATTTTATAAAAAATAGGCCATTGAGTGAGGATTTTCATATCCCTCACAAAAATAATAAAATATGTGCACATTATTTTTACCTAAACTGCAATGTGTTTTTACAAGTTAAATACATTGTCATATTATATTTTTATCAATAGAACTTATCAGAATTATGATTAAATTATGATTTGTATTTGTATATACATTTTCATAGGGAACATACTCACGTGTTTCCAAACACATTTTTTTGTTTTTAATACCTGGTTTGTACCCTGCTTATACTAGAAGTCATCCAATAGATCCCTCCCACCTCCATCCCAAATTTCATCTATCATTGTGTTTATTAATGACAATTGGGGTACATACAAAATCACATTGCTTATCAATTAGTACAAATGACACTCATCTTATTCAATCTTTCACAAATTTCATTTTTGAGTACATTATTCTATCTATACTATTTTCTTTTTACTTCAATGTACCTTCATTATAACTGAATACCAGATGCATTTGGGCTCAACACAGTGAAACTCTATAGATATAAGCTTCTGAATGAGAGATTCGAATAATTCTAAAATAACAAAGGTTTGTGTTTGTTTTAAAATATTTAACCCAGCATTTTTCCAGTACATAAAAATTGATATATGGATTGCCAACAATTTAATTAATTCTTCATTGTCACTTTTAGTAGTTAAACCTGTTTGTTTAAAAATAGGAAGGTAAGCTGTAAATAAATACTTCAAGTGATATTACTAAGTAGAGAAATTTGGATTTATCAGACATATTTTATCAGATTATCACTCCCAGGACAGATATGTTTTCAAGTATTCTTTGCCTCTTAAATATTTTTAACATGTATTTTTCTTTTCTTTTCTTTTCTTTTTT
>NC_034596.1:36009510-36015318 GCF_900095145.1 Mus pahari
TTTTTTTTTTTTTTTTTTTTTTTTTCTTTGGTTTTTCGGGACAGGGTTTCTCTGTGTAGCCCTGGCTGGCCTCGAACTCAGAAATCCGCCTGCCTCTGTCTCCCGCGTGCTGGGATTAAAGGCGTGTGCCACCACGCCCGGCACATGTATTTTTCATAGGTGGCTGATAGGCAGCTACCACAGGAAGTCAACCTGTTTGGCCCTGTGCTACCTACCAGCCATGGAAAAATTAGGCATCTCAAGAAGTGAAAATAAGAAAATCCTCTTAATGAAAGTCACCTGCCTCTGAAGGGACCCACACTTGGCTTGCATAGGGAGTCTCCTTGAACAGGGGAGCTGGGCAAAGTATTGTCTGTCTGCACCTGCTTATTTAGTGACTTCTTTTATCAAGGTGCTTATATTGACAAAGCTTCCTGCACATAACCCCCCAAATCCTGAGTATCTTGAGAGCTGAAAATATTTTCATGTGAATGGGCAAAATCTTGACTCTGCCTGGCTGTTTCTATCCCACAGACACACTTGTAAGCCCTGGAAAGATCACCTGCACTTAATGCATGGGGCAAAACCTTCAGGGACCATTATCTGAATCACCTCACTGATTCGCACTGGTGAAAAAATAAAAGCCTTTCATTTATGCAATTAATATCTGTGACTTTAAAAATGTCACCAGAAAATCTAATTGGAAAAAAAAATGTTTTTACACAAATCATAAAATCAGTTTAAAAATGTATACAGCGAAGAGGGCTATAAAATGATGTTTTAAAACAGCAGCATCTGAAAATCTATCAGTGCTGGAACCATATGATTTGCTTTATCCAGAGGCTGAATAAGATGGAAAGAGCACAAGGTCAATATATGCAGAGGGATGCTTCTTCATGGCCAAGTGAAGGAGGATCTTCAAAATAACTGTGAAGCAATAGTATGAAATATGCCTGGAAATACTCTAGTGCAAAGTTAAGTCAAACAACACACCTAAACTCACATTTCAACAATGGACATGTGTGCCCATCTAGAGAAGACTGTAGCAGAACCTTCAAGGAGGTGGATAATTTTAGGCATCATGCTTTTCTGAGATAAAACACCAAATCACAAGTGCACTCAGCATCTTTGTGGAAAATTTGCCCTGAAACAGTCTTGCAAGCTGCACATCCTGTAAGGTATTCACAGGGAGGAAACAAAGTCAACAAAGGCAACATCTACGAAATGGTGTTTGTTGTATCTAAGTGGATCTATCCTTTTTTGAAGAAAACAAAATTAAGAATTATCCCTGTCTAAAAATGGTCATTGATCTATATTGATGTCAGCAATCGTAACACACATCCTCAGCTAAATGTCAGGTTGTTCTTATTTAAAAACAAAACAAAAGAAAACAAAAACCCTAAATCTAATGAGCTCAGTTATTCTACAAGTTACTTTTTTCACCACAAGGAGTTTTGATTGGGGGAATGGACAGGTTCTTCTGTTCGTGTCCACACAGACCCTTTATTAAAGATATTATTTTCGCATGGGCTGCTAACAGAAGCAGTCCTATTAAGATCTGTACTATACTACATATCATGATAGCAAATGATGATGTCCAACAGGCTCTCTAGCAAACAATAGAGGGCTTCAGAAATCTCTCAGCTTTGACTCCAAATTTCCACCTCTTCCTTGGGTCATAAGCCAGCAACCCACCCCACCCCAAAATCTGCAAGATTATTGATACAAGACAGAGGTAGAGCTGGACCTGGGTCATATTATACCTGGAGAAAGATGTGGCTGAATATATTCTCAATCCATTGAAACCATGTATGAGGACTCCTTTGTTATTTGAGTACCATGGTGTTAATTGAATAAGCAGCAATGGCAGTCACAAACTGTCAAGATGGTACACCTACACATAGGTGATGTAATACAGTGGAATGTTACTATTTCCAACCCCTTTATCATGTCCATGTTAAAGTATAGGATCTTAAGGCACTACCACTGGCCAAACATCTTGGCCTTCTGTGACCTGCTGCGTGTTTTGACCATTTGCACATTTTTTATAAATACTCATGCCTTTATCTTAGAGGAATTCTTTCAGTAATAAGCCCTATGAATCTCCCACTTCACTGAAATCCAGAATATGTAATAAATCAATATTACCTATGGTTCTGCATGCCAAGGCCACCGTACATAGCTCTACTGGGGCAACCTTTAGCTGATTCTTTTGAGTTCCAGACATTATCTCTCAAAGCATGAGCTTTAATATTCAGAATTCCAACACTGGACTCTTTAAAAGGCCCATGTAATGGGAGATTCGTTTGCCTATCCGGGCCCAGCGAACTGCTTTAATTGAGAGGCCTAATGAATATAGCAAAGGACTCTTACTTAAATTACAAAATAACCCTTAAGTTCCTTCATGGTTCATAATCTTGCTCATAAAATTATAATTCTCTTAATTTGAGGCTTTTTAGCTGAAACATGTCTCACAGAAATATGAAAATTCCCTCATGATCCTTTTCCTACATTTAAAGTATGTATATTGTGGTAGGGGGCTGCCACATTCCTATCATTATAAAATCTGGTGATATATTTGATCTTTGAATAATACATCCTCCTGGGAATTTTAATTTCTATCTCCAATCTATAATGTTATTATATCAGAAGTAAGGCAAAGACTCCTTTGGCCCCATTAAGTAAGGATTTCCCCATGGTCCAGGAGCTTAATTACTGGAAGTAGAAGCTGTTTGAGATGAACCATCCTCTACTCAAAATGCCTTTGTCTATATTTAGGTTATAGGATATGTGTGACTGATTCAGGGTTGCCTTAGAGGTCCTTTTAGTAAATTAAAGTTAATTTTTATGGTTATTGCTACGGGCATTATAAGCTATCAAGAAAATAGAGAGCCCCACAAATAAACTAGAAATGACATTCTGAAATAAAAAGAAAATGAAATTGCAACTGTATTCTACAGTGATGGAAACAGATAATCTCTGCTTAGTAATCACATTGTGGGATAGCCAAGATCAAAAAGCAGATTCCTGTCAAATGCAGCCACACACGAAGCTGCTGACAACCTACTGGTTTTGTTATTTATGGTCTGGATGCCCTCAATGTTAAGTCCAAAGGCTCAAACGTTCCATGTCAGCCATTGTTTCTGCATAGCAAACACAGGGCTTCACATTCCAGGATATTTGGCTAACCTAATATGCCTTACAACTAAAGGATCTCTATGGAACACCAGTGACTGTAAAAAGGGATCTTCAGCTAAACTTTTGGGCCTGCCTACATACAAGCTAATGTTGTTCTCCAGTTGTAGTTAATTTTACCAATAAATACTGTTGCAAATACTAATGAGAAACATCTACATCTGAGCATATCATTTAAAACCTATTTTCAGCAGATCCTCTCTTACCAACCATCTAGACAAAATATTGGACTGTAGAAAACTTTCAGGTCCAGGCACACATAATTTAGACTTTGATTGTGTCCTTGATGTGCTAAGCCATACTCTGCCACATTGGACCTCCTTGTTACTGGTCAAACTATAACAGTATGAAAAGTGTTAATGTCACTATCCATAACCATGTACCAAGTAAATCTTGACTTAAAACAATAACAGAACCACTGAAAGGCAAGCTTCTATGCTCAGTTTTGCCATCAACATCTTTAAGAGGTTCTGTATCAATATAATATCTGTATACAGGACCCACATCAATGCCAGTTTTCCTCAGGACAAGAGATCATTTGGTAAAATGCTTGACTCGAATCCCCAAATCTTGTAAACAGGACACAGCTGTGAACACCTGAATCCCAGCACCAAGTACACCAAGACAGGAGGATCAGAAATCGAAGGGCATCCTCAACTTCATACCAAGCTTGAGGCTCGCCTAAGCTACATGAGAGCCCATTTCCAACATATCAAAGAATAACTCAGCTCTAAATTATGACTACATAGACCTGGACAAGAACCTTGCCTTAGAAAACACATTAACTCAGACAACATCACACCACAGCAAGGTCTCACATTAAGTGTGACTTTTGTTCTTATTTTTCTTACCCAGTGATGAATAAGTAGGTATGATGTGCATGTAAAGGAGGTTAATACATCTGTGGAAGTTACAGGACATCTTTCAATTTCTACTTCTACATTAAGGTCTGGTCTTGACCTAAGGTTCTCTAGCTTGCACAGCAAGCACTTTTAATGAGGAGTTGAGGCACATTGCCAATCCTCCTCATTAGTTGTATAACCTAATTATTTAAAACAGTAGTTAGTAGATAAATAATCTAATTAAAATAATTGAAATTTTCAATTAAAAGCTGATTATGAAATTGATTTTTCTGGTCAAGGGTGATGGTGCACACCTTTAATCCCAGTTCTCATTAAGCAAGAGCAGGAGTCTATCTGTGAGTTAGGGCCACCTTGGTTGACATAGTGAGTTCTAGATCAGAAATGATTGCATACTGAGATTCTATCTCGAAAAAATAGTTTTCTAGTTATCTATCCTTTAATGTCTTTGTGCATTCTGTGACTGCTTGCTGCCCTGCTGAAATTACTCACATAGCAGAAGTCCCTCACACAGAGACCTCTAGAGTATGTAAGCCTTGGAATGTCCTCAGTTACTTGCAGCCTTGATTATCACAAGAGTCTTGTGCAATGTGTCCTAAGTCATTTTATAGAACTATGGTTAATCAGGTAGTAATATGGGACAATCTTAGGGAGGAAAGGCATAGAAAATTTATATGTGTGTGTGTGTGTGTGTGTATGTATATATGTATATTTACATGTATATGCATATATATGAGCTGTGGCTATAGCTGAATGCTAAAACATTTTCCTGAAATCTGTGAGGTTGGAGATTCGATATTCGGTATTGGAGATAATTGAAAGGGAAGTTCTTGGGTAAGGGTAAGCATTAGCTAGAAAAGTAATTTTCCTAAGAGAAAGAAAGTGGTTATATATTAATTATAATGCAATATTCAGTGATATTGGTATTTCCAATACTCTGTATATGGTGGGAGACTTGAGCATTAGCTAGAAAAATAATTTTTCTAAGAGAAAGAAAGTGGTTATATATTAATTATAATACAATATTCAGTGATATTGGTACTTCCAATACTCTGTATATGGTGGGAAACTTGAGCATTAGCTAGAAAAGTAATTTTTCTAAGAGAAAGAAAGTGGCTATATATTAATTATAATATAATATTCAGTGATATTGGTATTTCCAATACCCTGTATATGGTGGGAGACTTGTGTATACTAACAATGCAGTATATCTGCAGATTTGCATGTTCATGTGTGCATGTAATGGAGGCTGAAGGCTGAAGGTGGAAGTCGGGTTTGTTTTTTTCAGTCACTCTCTACCCCATTCTTTTGAGACAAGATATCTCATTGAATCTGCAGCTCGCTGAATCAGCTGAGTGACCATCAGACTCCAGGGATTCATGTGTCTCCAGTTCTCTGGGATTCAGATATTCACCACTAAGACTGGCATTTACTTGTGTGATAGAGATACAGATACCAAAGCCCCATCCTCAGCCTTCTGATGTTTTCTGTATGGTTTGGTTTGTTGACTTAGATTTTCTATTCACTTATTTTCATCATAAAAGGTATTTAACCATGGATTTCACTTTCCCTTTTCCTGGATGGTAATTTTTTTTTTCTTAACAAATGTTTTCTAATACAAAAAAAAAAAAAAAAAAAAAAAATATTACGAAAAAAAAAAAAAAAAAAAAAAAAAAAAAAAGCAAAGCAAGCATCTGTTCCCCATGACACAGAACAGCCTCCTTGGATGTGACTGAAAATGTACCCATAAGACCGCACTGAGGTTGGAGCATGT
>NC_034596.1:36015668-36022750 GCF_900095145.1 Mus pahari
AGGGAGGGAGGGAGGGAGGGAGGGAGGGAGGGAGGGAAACAATGATGTTGGGATAACTGAGAATGTTCAATACTGAGATATCCTGGGTGTGTTTATCTTAGATTTGCTTATCTTTGAGAGAGGACTGGGTACTTCATGTCATTTTTGGATATGCTTATAAACCAATAGCAAAATAATCTAAAGTACAATTTACAGCAAAGAATAATTGTGGCTATGTGTGATAGATAGATAGATAGATAGATAGATAGATAGATAGATAGATAGATAGATAGATAGATAGATAGATAGATAGATGATTTTCAAGTATGGTTGTGCATGTTTCTCTACCATGGCACTGTTAATATTTAAGGAACTTGAGGCAGTGTCACTTGTGTTGCAAGGTGCTACTCCTATGCCCTGCTCTCTAGAAATCTATAGCAACTCTCCACATTCCCACATAAGTTTTATGAACCAAAAATGTTTTTAGACATTGCCAGTATCTTCTGGCTGGTGAAATAGCCTAAAGCTAAGGATCAGAGGGTATGGTAATCTCTTTAAAAGAGGAATATGAAAGGTTTCATAATGAAAAACATAAATTTTTTAAATAAATAAAATTCATTTTATTTAAGAATATGAAAATGTTCACATGTATCTTTGTCCAGGTACATGGTATAAGACAATCTGCAAGCATTGTTCTTCACTACTGTTTTTGGTCTCCAGACCCTCCTAATCATGCAGTTCAGCACTGGTGAAATAAACTGTGTGGTCTTAACGTTTTATGTTGTCCTAGTTCTAAACTGTACTGTATATCTACAAAATTGTAATTTTTTGAAAGTCTTAGAGCTGAAGAAATGGCTCGATGCTTATGAGCACTTACTGCTCTTGTGTAGGACTGGAGTGGATTCTAAGCTTGGTTCTATGTGAGGCAGCTCACAAGCACCTGATACCCTGGTTTAGAGAGACCTATTGCCCTATTCTGGCCTCTGTGAGTAACCATATACATGAGTATATGCTTACACATGAACACACACTGCACATAAATTATAAAAAATTCTTATAAAAGGAGACTTGCCTAAATTACATAATAACCTCGATTTCTTGTTCTATATTTCCCATAAACAGATCCAGGAGACCAAGTGATTTATTCTGTTCATGATACTGCTTTCCAAATTTTTTACTTCAATCCATGGCTGGGCTCACTCTGAGGTGTGCCATGTGAGTTTGGATATGTTTAGAAGGATTGAAGGCTCTAAGTTGACAATCTCAGTTAAGGTCTCTATCACTGCAGAATTCTATGTTCTTTTGGTATCTTCTGAACTTCAATTGCAGGTTATCTTTCTAAAATAAAATCATTCAAATCTCAACTGTTCAAGCTCAACTACTGCCTTTGTGTAACACACTGGTCCAAAGCAAATACTCTGGAAGGCTTCAGAGCTTCGTTCATTTACTTTGCTTCAGTTACAGTCTTATGCCAATTTAGGAATGGCTTCGTCAAATTTCACTCACTTCCTGGAGAACATTGGTAAAACAAAATCTGAATGTTGCCTATGTATAAAATTATAGTGCTATATCTCCTGAGGCTATGTAGAGTTGAAAAGTTAACGCACATAAAAGACCCTGACCATTTGTTCTACGAAAATCCTAATTCCATTTTCCTGGTAAAGAACATGTAGGGAAAGTGTTGTGCTGAATGTCTCATATACATACAAGGTGGCCATGCTAACATGCTGAACTGGTTTCCAGCTCATATCAGAGTCCCCAGCTATTGTAGGCAAAAGCTGAGTAGTCTCTCTCTCTCTCTCTCTCTCTCTCTCTCTCTCTCTCTCTCTCTCTCTCTCTCACACACACACACACACACACACACACACACACACACACGTTAATACCTACTCTGTTTATTTAGTGTTGCATGTGTGCACTTGGGTGTAAAGCATAGGCAGGCGCTCAGGGACTACACCCGTGATAACTCTCCTTCCCTAGAATTCGTCAATTAACAATTGCCAGGGATGGGATTTCATAACCTCCTCCCCATCCATGCTGAGAATTTGATCTTGTGTAATTACATGTTGTCATAGCTGCTGTGAGTTTGTGTGTACAACAGCTCTGTTGTGTCTGGGAAACCCCATTTTACCACAGACAATCATTCTCTCTGCCTCTTAGCATCTTTCTGCTCTTTTTTCCAGGATGATCCCAAAGCCTTGGGTTTAAGGGGTGTGATTTAGTCATCCATTTAGAGATGAGCATTCTCTACACATTTACTGGTTGTGGATCTCTAAATTAATCACTTTCTACTACAAGGAGAAGATTTTCTGATGCGCATTGAGAGACGTTGATCTGTGCAGGGCAGCAGGGATGAATAGTTGTATCTATGTCATTATCTGGAGAGAAAGAAAGGAATGGTGTTGCTGCTTTTAGTAAATGTAAAAGAATGATCAGTGTAGCAATGAGTTAATTGAAAATGGTCCAGCTAAAGTTTACATCGTTTATCTTCTGTAAATTGACATTTTGAAAACATCAGAAAATCTTTTTTTAAAAAATTAACCTTGAGCCGGGCGGTGGTGGAGCACGCCTTTAATCCCAGCCCTTGAGGGGGGCAGAGGCAGGCGGATTTCTGAGTTTGAGGCCAGCCTGGTCTACAAAGTGAGTTTCAGGACAGCCAGGGCAATAAAGAGAAACCTTGTCTTGAAAAACCAAAAAAAAAAAAAAAAAAAAAAAAAAAAAAAAAAAAAAAAAAAGAACCAAGGACCTTGGCTTGTCTGGAATTTAGTAATAATAACGTCTGTTCTTCGTTCTGCACTTCACTTTCATTAGAATTAATTATGCTTAACAGATAGGAACCTGTTGTTAGCTCAAGTTCACACATCCATGAAGACCATCTCAGGCTTCTCCACATGTGTGGTAATGTTTGCACAGACATAGGTTTTCAGGATGAAAAAAGGATAATTAGTCCCCAACTTTCAATTTTTAATTAATACTTTAATACCAGAAATATGATGATATTAAAATAACTAGGCTTATAATTGAACATTTAAAGTATATGAATAATGATCACATTCGTCTTTCATTCTTGGTATACTGGTGGGATAAACACGTCGTAGGATGCCTGCTGGAGAGATTCTGTGAGTGTTGTTGCATTGATTAGGATGATGCCAACATGAAAAGTCTAGTGACACCTGAACCACTGAACACAGAATATTTGGCACTTCAGTAATAACCCTTTGGCATGCAGGCTGATGCTTTGCCAAAGTTGTGTAGGCTGAAATCCGGCATGGGGAACTATTACCACAATACCATTCCAGGAGTCCAAAAAGTATTTTAAAGGATTTAAAAATAATTAAAATGAGCTGTCATTGACAGACAATCTTTTGTGTTTGGCAAAGGCATTTGAAAAAAAAAAAATTCTCCTTAGCAACCAGATAAACATGATCTCTTGGCCATGTTCAACAACATCTGCATCATACATTTCAGGCAATTGTGTTTTTAATTCATATTTCTAGATATATGTTTGTATTATTTAATCTGATGCACCTGGCCTCTACTTGACTCCTCCCATGTCCTAGTACATTAAATAGCATATTTTACAGTGTTTCGAAAAGTAAATATACAAGGAATCAGTGCTGATATTTTTCTCAGATAAATCACTGCATGGTTACAATGAAGTTCATTGATGTCACTGTCACTATGACAACATTATGACAAGAATTAGTTACTGCAAGCTACCTAGTAAAGGAAAATGTCATCGGTGTTTCTGAATAAAATGTAATACATAGAACCAGTGTTTCCTACCTAAATCAGTGCATGAATGGTGAAGGCTGGTGAGTCACCACTGGACGAAGAAATGCCTCATGCTAAAGTTTCTCTTATGGTAAGATTTGCATATCTGAAGAATGTGTACTGTAACTTCTCTGTCAATCAGAAAGGAAATACCATTTTATAATCATGATGCAGTTATCTATTTAAGGATGTAAATATTTGTGCTGCTCTGTGTTCATGACTTTCACCTCGGTGAGAGCCATAATCTGTTTACCTGTGTAATGATGCTCCAGAATCTACTGGAAGATTCTTAGGGGAAGCAACATTTGATTCAGTCTTTGTATTTTTAGTGCATTGCATAATTTTTAATTTTCAGCTTTTTAAGATAGAAGTGAGTCATCCACTTCTACTGTTCCATTTTTAATTAAACAAGGACTTAAAATCATTTGTTTTCTAACTTTAAAAATAACTCAAATCTCACGTGTTCTCTGCCCTTTCCCCTCAGGGGTGTCCAAAAGAGAAGAAGTACAGGCCTTCTAGAGGCCTGGGAAGACTGTGCGAATTGCCCCAACACCATTCATTTCCACATGAGCCCTGCCAATGTTCTTGGATAATTAGCGCTCCATTTTGAGCTTGTTTTAGTTTGTGCAGAAGAGTGTCAGCGTTCTGACATTTGCTGTGTAAAGAATTATATCACCATAAGAGATGACATGGAACAGTTGACAAATGGCAATTTTCCCAGTTATGTTTGCCTTTCGGTTTAATCAGAGGCAAACCAGAAAGCCTTAGAGAGACTCCTTCCTTTGAGTCGTGTACATTGCCTGTCTCTATCTATGTCCATTCCTATATGAATATAAATATATACCACTACATTCATTTATCAACATAGGTTGTAACCATAGTCATGGTCACTTTGATTCTGTTCTACTTTTTAGACATAATACGTCTATTTGACATAATATAAATGTAATGGTTCTGTCTTTCAAAATATATCAGTTGGCATTAGAGAAACTGAAAGAAAAACAGACTATTCGTTCTTTAAGGTGGGTTATTCTGGGCTTATTGTCTAATATGAAAAGTCAAGAATGTTTTCAGTATTGGACAAATACATACTATAAAAACTGAGAAAAAGTACAAAATAAGCATTGCAGAATAGCTTAAATTCTCCCCAGTAACTGATGTGATTAGATACCTTAGTGTTCAAACCATATTTTACTCCTCAATGTGTTTTAAGACTCAGCTAGACAAAGTATGGTTATTTATTTAAATTAAATACTATTTCTCATACCATATCATCTATTAGAAGAGGAGAAAAAAATAATTTCAATGAAGAATATTTGGAAAATACCTATAGAGAATTCTCAGAAAAAGTAGACTATGAAATAAGCATAGACACAAGGAAATGTAGTCAAATATCTGCTAGTTACATAGGAACTTTAAGAAAAAGCATTTTACACTTAGATTTCCTTCTTTTGAATTTTAAAATAATTTTTGAACAAAATTTTTTTTGGAGAATTTTACACCTCAACACCACCCTCCCAGTCCTGGCTTTACAAATTACCCCTTATCTTTTGCCTCAGACAAGGGGAAGCTGCCCTTGTGTACCACTTTACCCTGGGATATCTAGGAGGACTAGTCCCAGGAGGACTAGGCACATCCTCTCTAGCTGAAGCACAACCAAGTGGTCGAGGCATGGGAAGTGATTCCAATGGCAGTCAACAGAGTCAGAGATAGCCCCCACTCCAATTGTTAGGGGACCCACATGAAGATCAAACTGCACATCTGCTACAAATATGTAGGGGCCTTAGGTCCAGCCCCTGCATGCTCTTTGGTCGATGGTTCAGTCTCTGTGAGGCCCCCTGGACCCAAGTTAGTTGAATCTGTAGGTCTTCCTGTGTTGTCGTTGATCCCACTGGCTTGCTCAATTCTATTACTGACTCTTCCACAAGGCTCTTCTTCAACCTCTGCCTGATGTTTGGTTCTGGGTCTCTGCATCTCTTTCCATCTGCTGCTGGATGAAGCCTCTAAGAAGAATGTTGTGCCAGCTTTTGGTCTGCAAGCAGAGTAGAGAGAGGATCATAAATAGTGTCGAGGAATTTTATAAATTCATTGTTTTTAATAGCTGAGTAGTACTCCATTGTGCAAATGTACCACATTTTCAGCTATTGGATGGAACACAGGGCCCCCAAAAGAGGAGCTAGAGAAAGTACCCAAGATGCTGAAAGGGTCTGCAATCCTATAGGTGGAACAACAATATGAACTAACCAGTACCCCCAGAGCTTGTGTCTTTAGCTGCATATATAGCAGAAGATGGCCTAGTCAGCAATCATTGGGAAGAGAGGTCCCTTGGTCTTGCAAACCTTATATGCCCCAGGACAGGGGAACACCAGGGCCAAGAAGTGGGAGTGGGTGGGTAGGGGAGCAGGGCAGGGGAGGGTATAGGGAACTTTGGGGATAGCATTTGAAACGTAAATGAAGTAAATACCTAATAAAAAATTGAAAAAAAAAAAAAGACAAAATAAATAAATAGTGTCAAGGATTGGTTCTTGCTTATGGGATGGGTCTCAAGTTGGGTCAATCATCGGTTAGCCATTCCCTAAGTCCTTGCTCCATCTTTATTCTTCTGCATTTGTAGACAGAACAAATTTTGTGTTGAAGGTTTTGTGGGTGGGTTGATGTCCCCATCCTTCAATTGGAAGTTATGCCTGGCTACAGGAGGTGGCCACTTCAGTCTCTCTATCTCCTGGTGGCAGTAATCTCAGCTAGGGTCACCCCATAAACTCCCTGCAGTCTCCCCTGTTCCAGGCTAGTCAGCTAGTCCTACAGATGGCCCTCATCCTCATCGATTTCCATTCTCCATCCACCTCTGATGAATTTTTGTTTCCCCTTCTGAGGGAGATTCAAGCATCCTCCCTTGGGCCCTCCTTATTACCCAGGTCTATGGATTGCACTTTATTGCTAATTATCACATATAAGTGAGTACATATGATAATAGGAATGGAAGAAGGTGAAGAATCTAAGGTCCAAGGACCTGAAAATATTTTCAATGAAATCGTATAAGACAATTTCCTGTACTTGAAGTGTGCCTATAAACATAAAAGAAGCTTATTGAATACCAATAAATCAAACCAGAAAAGAAAACTGCCCTGCCACATAATAATCAAAATATTAAATCTATAAGACAATGAAAAATAAACTTTGCTTTCAGTGAAAACATTTAAAAATCGATAGCAGATACCTTTTTTCTGAGGCACACTTCCCTTATAAGTTAGTATGGCTTCTATACTAAAATATGTCTTTAAAGACCAGGCTGTACAACACACACACTCACACACACACACACACACACA
>NC_034596.1:36022765-36037637 GCF_900095145.1 Mus pahari
CACACACACACACACACACACACACACACACACACACACACACACCTCTTTACCACCATCCATCTAACCCATTTTTGAGTATATTATAAGCAATATTTCTGATTAGAGTAAGTATTTTAGACCCTGGCTTTGTTGATAGTTATGTCCCAGTATAAAGGAGCCTGTCCTTATTTTATGAAGACATGTTTTCCCCGAGTTGCGTTAGAAAATTGTAACACTTTAATCAGCAAGTTTAGACATTGCTCTAACTTGAAAAGGTAAATAAATAAAAACTACTTATTATGTCCTCGGATCCCCAAATGCATTAGTGCTCATGATAAACTCGGTGTTAACACTTTGCTATTACTTTCTGTTCATTCTTTTTTCCCTAAATAAGCCTAATTAGTTTCAGGAGTGTTTATTTTAAACTCAGTTGACTCTGTTAAACAGCAAATGATGTAGAATATCGGTCAGATATTTTTACTCAGCTACACATCTTGAACTATGTAGTCATTTCAAAGTTACTATATTTAACACCTACAAGGAGTTCAATGTCTCGTGGTTAAACTAGTCTGCCAATAGCTCACCACAAGCCTTGTGTGAATCTTATTCAGAAGTGGTAAAGGAGGTAGGAAGCTATTTTCTACAGTGTGAAGGAGGCCCTTCCCTTCTGTGGTAATATCCCAGAGCTCAGTGACTGGAGGGCACCTTGAAGTCTGTTTATTTATGATAATTGTTCTTTTTGATGAGCCCAGGCGTTCTCCCACCTCAAAAATACACAGGTCCCATTTCCTTGCTATCACCATCTGTCAGGAAACCTTTCAGTCAGAGAGAGCGGCAAAAGACTAATCCTACCTGCAGATGCTGTGGGAGCAAGAAATTAATCACGGCAAAGAACACCATCAGAGAAAGCACAGGCACAGTGCTCTTTTCATTGTCGAAAAATAGTTTACCTCAATTCGAAGTCCTGGGAAAAGGATAGAAAATTCTAATTATTTTCCAGGCAAATCTGCATTTGAAAATTCATGTAGGACTTTGTATCCAAAAAAAAAAAAAAAAAAAAGAGTTGGAAATTCCTATGGTGTCTTTCCTCTCTTGTGCTAGGATTTGCTGTCTCTCTGAACTTCAGTCACTGCCTGGTGTACACATCCAGGGAGATGTCTGGATTAACCTTTCAGAAGAAGGTCTCAGGAATGCTCTCTCTGGTTTGGGGCTCTAAACTGAGACACCTGTTAAAAGAAGAAAAACATAAACTCAGAGCCCTTGAGTAGATGCCAATGGCAGGAAAACAGGAGTTAGGAAAGTTCAAGGAATATTCAGGAAAATGTGAAGGTAATTTTGCCTGCCTTGGCTCTGTGGTTGATAGAGTAACGGTATTTTGAGAGTGATTTATAACCTGCTTAGTTTCTTCTCCTGTAAGTCATTCATTCAACTTTCCCTTTAGCTATTGATCTTTTTTTCCCTATGTATACACTGACCTCGCATTTGTTGATCATGTTAGTTTTAAGGCCATTTTATTATTTCTCATTGCCCTGTGGTACTTCTTCAGCATCTGTCACTATTTGGAACTGTGCTGTTTGTTTGATACATTACTTCCTTCCCTCCAAGGAATATGAATTGAGAGAGAAAAGGAAAATCTATGTGTGGTTAAATGCCTAAGGGTTTGAAGGCATGCTGAGATGGTACATTGAGGGTTAATCACTGCCAGCAACAGCTGACTTTTACAAAATGCTAAAATGTTTGTTTAATAAATGAAAGAGCGAATGATTGAAGTCACACTGTGGAATTTATTGAAATTAATTGGACCCAGATTGTCACATAATGATCTATTTATTTCTTCCTCAATTTTCACTTTAAGACACCTCAGATTTTCCTAAAGCTAGAGGGTATTTGCAGTAATTCCTCTTTACTGTTCCCAAGGCACATTTTGGATAGAGATATAGATCACAGTCTCTTTTGTGCAAGATCTGAACATATTTCTGACACAATAAGCCTGAGGGAAGCTGGTGTGGCATCGGGCTGTAGGGTTTGGAGTCTCTGGAATCATCACCTGCTGCTCTAGCTGAGGTTGTTTTGTAAGCTGTTTATAAACAGCAGGAGGCGAGGCAGGACAATTAACAATCAAAGTAATTTTGAGAGACTAGAAAACACATCAGGAGAAACAGCTAAAATTTAACAAAAATTAATGGAATCCTAGGTAGTCAGGTTTTTCCAAAATGCTAACACCTACTAGTACTTGTAACAATAGTTTTAATGTCAAAACTAACCGGACCATGATACCTCTTTAATACAAATTTAAGGTAAACATGATAAGAGCCTAAAATCCACATGCATTATTAACCATATACGTTGACTGCGACCCAAGAGAGATAATAAAATTTGCTTTCATTTTAATAGGATCAGCTTAATTTATGTCATGGTTTGCTTGAACAAAGCACTTAAAGCTCACCACAGGAAAATGTTTGTGTATAGAACAAGAGCTCTTTCTGGGAGAGCTGGCTGAAAAATTCTCTGCAGTGAGCCTTAGTGCTTGATGCTACTCAAGCTCCTGGCAAGTCTAGCATTTGATTATCAGATAAATTGACAAGAACTAAAGTCTCAAAATAGAAACCCAGAATATGAGTTAGAAAAACTGCAAAGCTCTTGATATTTCCAATCTTCTTGGACAGAACCAAGGCTGTATTTTCCCACTACTAGTTCTCCTGAAGACCTTACAATGGCATCTGTAACACTTGCTCAGAACAGTGGATTATCATCACCATGAACACAGCAAAAGAAAAAGGAAAAGATCAAACTTGCTGCATATAAAACAAAATAGAAATGTGATGGTAGGAATATGCATTGCGTCTTAACTCCCTGCAGCATTAAGTGAAAGGGGTCAGAAGTGTATCCAAGTGGATGTCTGCTGTGTGAAGAGGGTGCACCAGCCTCACCCCCTCTTCACTGTGCTCCCAACAGCTATAGGCAAACGGCACAGACCAGCCATTATTAGAATGGGATAATGCTCTGCTCTGGCTCCATAGGGCTTTTGAAATGATGGTTATCTAGTAAGAACTCAGTAGAATTCTTCAGTCTAATGATCTCTTCTGGCCTTTCAGTAATTAAAACAAGGTTGTTTTCCATCAAGGTACTGAGTAAGAGAAGGATCACCTTCCAATAAGGTATTGAATACGTTCCAATAATGTACTGAATAAGAAATTCAAGTTTCTGAAACACCATTGCATTTTTTTGAAAAAAAAAAATAAGTCAATGAAAAGTTCAAAGTTTTAGTTTTAATTATAACATTCTTCTTTAAAGAGGCAACATCATGCCTCTAAAATCTAAAAATTCTTGTGCCATAAATGAAATAAAGTTTATTTACTTTATATAGGAGTTATTTGAATCCTTTTAGATTCTTTGTAGCTCATATGGTATACACTTTTCATTAAAAACCTGTTGCCATATATCAGGTACAAAATAAAATCTGCAGCAATCCAGCTGAAGTTCTATGGTAAGGCTAAATGTCACAATTAATTCAGTGCTTTGAGTCAGACACTGTGATAATAAATGCCACTGGATTGATTTATTTCAAATAACTGGCTCAATTTGGCAAAAGCTTGCAATTAACAAGATAAGTTAGAACCTATAAAGAAAAGCAGCGCTCAAGCAGAGCTGTCCCTCTGAAGGATGGCATTGTGGGATTCAGTTATGAAGGCTCTTTCATCATTTCATTTCCAAAAGTTCTACAATGCATATATTTTAATGAAATTTTGTTATTAATGTGAGGATGCTGTTGCCTCCTCTGAATGTCAACTGATATTTTTCCTAGCACCTCTGTATTTTATTTAACAGGAAGAAAGATAGAAAGAGGAAGAGAGGGGAGGGAAGGAGAGAGAGGGAGATAGCGAGGGAGAGAGAGAGATTATAAAAAAGTCATTAGAGTGCCTGGGGTATTGTGGCATTGAGCCAAGCAAAAAAAAAAAAAAAAAAAAAAAAAAAGAATCCAAAGGGCTCACTCATCAGTCAGTCTGTTCCATCGGAAGCCACACAAGCTGGCAGTAAATAACATCTATTGGCTGTCTTCTTCAAAACATTGGCCGTTTCAACCATGCTTAAGTTCTTTGTTAAAGAACATGATGGCTATCCATTTCAATTTCAATTTTACCTGTAGATATCACTAAAATGTATCTAGTAAACATGTTCTACTTGTTTTTGTATGTGTGGTGCGATTGTGGGGGCCGGCCGGCCGGGGGGGGGGGGATGAATGCTTTTAAGGACCAAATCCTTCCAGGAAGGCCACACCTTTTTAGGGAAACAAATTCAAAGGCAAAAATTGGATTTTACTCATCATGTATTTGTAGGAGACAGAAGGGAGCTGTCGGCACGGAACTCCAATACAGAAATGTTCCAGGGGAAAGAGGCTGAGGCCAGCCCATAAGACTTGTGAGGCAATGGCAGTGTTGACAGAATTATGGTGGCGGGTGATGTGGGAAGACAATATACTCCACAGACGTCGATGGCTGTTTTGAGTATATATATATATATATATATATATATATATATATATATATATATATATAAAATGATTTTCAGTACCCAGGCCTGTTGCCAGATAATGATGTGCCTTGCGGAATCGATTGCAACTTTGGATGAGGGAGCATTTTTATAGCACTTTAGATTTTTCTTTGCGTCGGGTTTCTATTATAAAAGTTCTAAACCAAGCAGAGTAGAAGTAACATCACCTGGTTTGGTTCTGTTTCGATAATGAATAAAAACAACCATCCTTGCGTAAGCAAGAGATAAATATTTTTTTGTGTGTGCAGCTTATTTGTTTTATTTAAATGTTTATTTTAAGTGTTGGAATCACTTTTCAGAAACCATACCATAAATGGGGCGTAAGATTCTGTAAGCAATCTTCACAAGATGCCTTTAGAATTTCTTCCTGTCTGGACTAAGTTCTTCAGGTAAATAGGTGTTCTGGGCTGTAATTTGGCATGTCACATCCTGCTCTGAACTCATACTTGTGAGGTGATTTTCTCGATCCTCTTCTAACTCTCGCCTATACGACTATTACAGTATATTATCCTTACATATTACTACTGTCCCTTACATACCTTTAAAATGAACCCTGTCTTCTCCAAACTTACAAAAATCCCTGCTGCTAGGAAATCTCTCCGTGGGGAATCTATGAATTCTCCAACTCCAGCCAGTACATTGGCCTTCTGCAGACTTCATGCTCAATCCCCTCTCTGTTTCCCGGATGAAGCTGCTGTGAACAGAACAAACCCACTTATTAACAAAGGACATGACCTGACACCATCCCTTTCTTTGTTTCTTCTTTTTCTTTCCTTCTTTTTTTTTTTTTTTATATTATTGTTTTCATTTACACTATAAATGCTATCCCATTTACTGGTTTCCCCTCTGAAAACCCCCATTCACTTCCCACTTCCCTTGCTCACCAACCCACCCACTCCCACTTCCCAGCTCTGACACTCCCCTATACTGGGGCATAGAATCTTCCCAGGACCAAGGGCCCCTCCTCCCGTTGATGACCAACTAGGCCATCCTCTGCTTTATATGCAGCTAGAGCCATGAGTCCCACAATGTGTTTTATTTGGTTAGTGGTTTAGTCCCAGGGAGCTCTGGGGTACTGATTAGCTCTTATTGTTGTTCCTCCAATGGGATTGCAAACCCCTTCAGCTTCTTGGGTGAGTGAGACCGCCCGCGGCCGCACTCTGAACCGAGTCTGTCCTGAAAGGCAGGGCTGGACTGGAAAGGAAAAGAGGGCGAGAAAGAACCGGGCTAAGACAAGGAATCCTGACCAAAGCCCAACGTTTAATAAAGTTCTGAGTTTATAAAGCAGGGGGAGACCACCACCCCACCCCCGCCCATTCTTGGAGCGTAGTTCAGGTGCGAGCAGGTAGGGGGATCTTAAAGAAGGCGTCTCTGGAGAATCTCAGGAGCTTATCAGCAGGGAGCGGCATCTGCCCTGAAAGGCGATTGTTTTGAAGAGCACTGGCAGGTGTAAACAAAGAACCAGCCTGACAGGTACCTCCCCAGGTGGTCCTATGCTAGTGGTTGCAGAGGTCAGTAAGAGCCTGCTTCAAGGCTGAAGGGAGCCAACACTTGGGTACTTTCTCTAGCTCCTTCATTGGGGACCCTGTGCTCCATCCAATGGTTGGCTGTAAGCATCTGCTTCTCTATTTGTCAGGCACTAGCAGAGCCTCTCAGGGAGACAGCTATAGCAGGCTCTTGTCAGCAAGCTCTTGTTGGCATCCACAATATTGTCTGGGTTTGATGGTTGTATATGGATGGATCCCCAGGTGCGGCGGTCTCTGGATTGTGATTTCTTCATTCCAAACTTTGTCTCTGTAACTCCTTCCATGGGTATTTTGCTCTCCTTTCTAAGAAGGATCTAAGTATCCACACTTTGGTCTTTTTCTTCATGAGTTTCAAGTGTTTTGAATTGTATATTGGGTATTTTGAGCTTCTGGGCTAATATCCACTTATCAGTGAGTGCATATCACGTGTGTTCTTCTGTGACTGGATTACCTCACTCAGGATGATATCCTCCACATCCATCCATTTGACTAAGACTTTCATATATTCATTCTTTTTAAGTAGCTGCTTAGTACTCCATTGTGTAAATGTACCACATTTTCTGTATCCATTCCTCTGTTGAGGAACATCTGGGTTCCTTCCAGCTTCTGGCTATTACAAATAAGGCTGCTATGAACATAGTGGAGCATGTGTCTTTATTACATGTTGGAGCATCTTCGGGGTATACGCCCAGTAGAATTGCAGGATCCTCTTGTAGTACTATGTCCAATTTTCTGAAGAACCATGAAACTGATTTCCAGAGTGGTTGTACCAGCTTGCAATCCCACCAGCAATGGAGGGGTATTCCTCTTTCTCCACATCCTCATCAGCATCTGTTGTCACCTGAGTTTTTGATCTTAGCCATTCTGACTGGCATGAGGTGGAATCTCAGGGTCATTTTGAACACTTTTTAGGTGCTTCTCAGCCATTCAGTATTCAGTATTCCTTAGTTGAGAATTCTTTGTTTAGCTCTGTACCCCATTTTTAAAAAGGGTTATTTGGTTCTGTGGAGGCTAACTTCTTGAGTTCTTTGAATATATTGAATATTAGCCCTCTATCAGATTTAGGGTTGGTAAAGATCTTTTCCCAATCTGTTGGTTACCTTTTTGTCTTATTGACAGTGTCCTTTGCCTTACAGAAACTTTGCAATTTTATGAGGTCCCATTTGTCAATTTTTGATCTTACAGAATAAACTGTTGGTGTTGTGTTCAGGAATTCTTTCCCTGTGCCCATGTATTTGAGGCTCTTCCTTACTTTCTCCTCTATAAGTTTTAGTGTCTCTGATTTTCTGTGGAGTTCCTTGATCTACTTGTACTTGAGCTTTGTACAAAGGTTAAGAATGGATCAATTCACATTATTCTACACGCTAATTGCCAGTTGAGCCAGCACCATTTGTTGAAATGCTGTCTTTTTTTCACTGGATGGTTTTAGCTCCTTTGTCAAAGATCAAGTGAACACAGGTGTGTGGGTTCATTTCTGGGTCTTCAATTCTATTCCATGGATCTACATGTCTGTCACTGTACCCGTACCATGCAGTTTTTATCACAATTGCTCTGTGGTACAGCTTGAGGTCAGGGATGGTGATTCCACCAGAAGTTCTTTTATTGTTGAGAATAGTTTTTGCTATCCTAGGGTTTTTTGTTGTTGTTGTTGTTGTTGTTGTTGTTATTCCAGATGAATTTGCAGATTACCCTTTCTAAGTCTGTGAAGAATTGAGTTGGAATTTTGATGGGGATTGCATTGAATCTGTAGATTGCTTTCAGCAAGATGGGACCAGTAAGACATGCACAGGACACAGAAGCAGCAGAGCAGCTAGGGCAGGGTCCCACCTTAGAGAATCACTGGAGAGAAAATGATCTCTTCCTTTGTTATGTTAACCACTGTACACAACTAACCAATCCATACCCTCTCTCCTTGCATACATTATCTGTTTATGTTCTCCAGGTTGGAAACACGCAACATCTAAGCCAACATTTTCCCTTATATTCATGTTAGATTTTCTTGGATCTCTCACTTGCAACCAATAGAATTTGAACATCATAAAATCCAATTATTTCAATCATAGGCATGCCATACATGACTCAAAAAATTATACTCCTTGCTTCCTACTTAATTTAATAGCTAACAATTTCTTGTTTATCTCTGTGACATTTTTGCCATTATAATCTGTTTAAAATGAAAATAAATATTTTCATTTCCTTGCATGGTAATCAACAACTAATAAATAAATTGCATCTGAATTAAGACAAATTCAGTATTCTTTACATAAAATGCAAAATATGCAAGGTTTTTAATTTTGATCTTGGCTAAAAGCATAGATTATAAAAACCTACTCCTGTAGGTCCTGTTTTACCCTTTATTCAAAATGTTTTTAATTGTTCAAATTACCTCACCATTTTGTCAGTCTGTGCCTCAACAGTAGTTTATCTTTGCCTTATTCTTATTTATAAATCAACTTCATTAATTCTCTCAAGTACTCATGAGGCATTTCCTTTTATGTAAATTTTTACTTCTCTCCAAATATAACATATATATTCCTATGGTTTTTAGATATAACTTTGTTAAATTTTCTCTGATTAATTAACTAAATAGTTCTCCAAGGCAATGTCTATGGTCTTTGTAGGTAAAGTCAGTTCTCTAACATGCTTGGAATATGGTATATTTTATTAATATTTATCATGTTAGAGTAAGTCTATCATCAACTACAGAGAGAACTAACAGTTCAAAGTAATCTAGATGAGAATAGAACAGATATACAACCTGCATGGAAAGTGTTAAGCCTCTATTACTTCCTAGAATACCAGGCATTTTTCAAACAAATATCTTGAAGATTTAGTAATAATACCAATTCTCAAGAATCAAGAGTTTCTATACTACCTCTACATACATTCAGCTTTCAATGAACATTCAGACTATGTTTTTCATAAAGACGTTATATTTTTAAATGTTCACATATTTTCTGATTTTGGAATTCAGGGACTAAATATTCTAAATTCTAACCATTTCAGTAAATTTTACTGTGACTAATTGATTAGGTACTTCAATAAATAGCAAGTGGGGATTTTCATCAAATTAGAAGAAATGAAATAGGCTAGACATCCTTGGACCTTCCCTAGCTAACACATTACCCATCTTTGTAAGGACTTGAGCAGCACTTTTTGTATGTTCTGTACTTACGTAATCTCTCACAAATAAGCTTCTCAGAGAAACTGAGTTTTTCCATAAGATTTACCTAGTAGTAATTTCCTGAGAGAACACAGAAGGAAGCATTGAGCAAGAAAAAAACCCAAGGAGCTGAAGGGGTCTGCCACCCTATAAGGGGAACAACAATATGAACTAACCAGTACCCCACAGAGCTGTGTCTCTAGCTGCATATGTAGCAGAACATGGCCTAGTCTGCCATCATTGGGAGGAGAGGCCCTTGGTCTTGAAAAGATTATAGGACCCAGTACAGGGAAATGCCAGGACCAGGAAGCAGGAGTGGGTGTGTTAGGGAGCAGGGTGGGGAGAGGGTATAGGGGACTTTCAGGATAGCATTTGAAATGTAAATGAAGAAAATATCTAATAAAAATTGTTTTTGAAAAAGAAAAAAGAAAAATTGTCAAAGGCCCATTTCATGAATATTTAAAGACAGTGCTATAAAAAAACAACAAAAAATGAAAGAAAGAACGAACGAACGAACGAACGAACGAAAGAAAGAAAGAAAGAAAGAAAGAAAGAAAGAAAGAAAGAAAGAAAGAAAGGAAGAAAGAAAGAAAGAAAGAAAGAAAGAAAGAAAGAACCTTGGGAGATCGATTTGAATAATGCCCCTTGAACTTGGTTGGGTCAGTGGTTCCCCTGGGTTCATATGGATGTAATATTGAAGAAAATGAAATCAGCATGCCAAGAAAAGCATGTACTAGAGGTGGAGAGCTTGAAGGCACAAATGGCTCTCAAGTTCTTTGAACTAGTCACCCTGAACCCCACAGTTAGATTAATGAAACAGGATGATAGAGGCATGTCCAGCAGAAGCTCACATCAGTGGAATAAACAACTCTTGCAACCAGTAGGACTATGGAGAGTAAGTTACAAAGGAACAATGAGAGGATTTCTTGTTTGGTGAAAATAAAACTTTCTGTTTTATTATTTGTAAAATTTAAAGTTAAAAGTCACTTGAAATATTTATGACAGCTCATTAGTCTTGTGGGCACTATCATGCTTCTATTATTTTCTTATATGCATGTATACAATCACACACTAATACATACATATATACTGATGATTTTTATACATAATTGTATTTTCATTAAACATTAATGTCCTTTCTGAAAACACAGACATTGATTTCACTGTATTTTGTTATTTCTTTCATGGTATGCTTTTTTTGTTGTTGTTTGTTTTACTTTATTTTATCTTATTTTGAGCTAAGACCTCCCCTATTACTGCATTGGCCTTAGCCTCCAATTTCATGGGATTACATAGCCCTAAAACTTCAACCACACTTGACTCACATTTGAGTGAGGGGACATATAAATTGTTTTGGTAATCATCATAATCAGTTTCTGTTTCCTAACATAAACATCCCACTTGCACCCTTTAAAGTACATGTTTATTCAAAACCTAACACAGTTGGCATAATTTTTAATTTTTTTACTCTTTTTTTCGAGACAGGGTTTCTCTGTGTAGCCCTGGCTGTCCTGGAATTCACTCTGTAGACCAGGTCAAACTCAGAAATACACCTGCCTCTGCCTCTCAGGTACTGGGACTAAAGGCATACACCACCACTGCCTGGCTATGATTTTGAAATTTGAAAAGTACAGTCAGTATGTGACTTGTCTTCTTCCATGTTGATATTATTTTAATATCTATATATTAACAAAATGTGATTTCTCCTCAAACTCTGTTGTTAGCAGGAATGTTATTAAAATGCAGCTATTCTGAAATTTAAAAACATCTATTCAGTTCTGAAACTGTTAAAATAGGAGGCATGAGATGAAATAAAAATGCAGGAGTTTGCATGCTATTTTTGAGAATCTACATATACCTCATATGCCAAAGGACTACAGGGTTCTGTGTGGAGCAAGTGAAGTCCTATGTGAATGTATATTATTGACATGAGTACAGTCATGTCAAGAAGTAATGTCTCAGACCCATAGGAGTTGCACAAGTGCTCAGAGGGATGTCTGTCCTGAGTGATAATGTTAATAGTATGTCTATAAAATATTTGCCACAACTTTCTCCCCTGGATGTTTATGGTCTGAGGACAGCTCATATATGGAGACTGTTTATTATCAGATTAGCTAAAACTGTTTCATTGTTACCTATAAGTAGTAACTCTGCTTTCTTGCTCAGCATGTATCATAAAGTACACACACTCATTCCATATGGGCCATAACACACACATTGTTTTGTTCAATTGTATGTGATGATGGCATCTTCCAGTTCAACTTAACACAATAAACACATTACACTTCCAAGAGACTGGGCTTCCCATTTCAAGAGCTGAAACCACCATGTGCCAAATTCTTTTTCTGTCCTTATATCTGTGATGCCATTCCTTTCTGCAACCCCCTCACTGCCCTCAATCAGGGTCCTGGACTGAAGCTGGACAAGAGAACACTTCTGTCATAAACTGGTCAAGTTCATAAATTTTGTCAGTACTAGACATAGGATTCCATGTCTATTCCATGCAATTGCAAAAATGTATGAGTACATTGGCCCACATTATGTCAAGTCTAAGTGATTGTGTGCTCACACTATGGACAAACAGTAAGTACACATAGTCTGGCCTACTTTGTGTTGGTGTTACTGGAGACAAATTCTTCACTCTATGAAGCCTTGGTACTCTATGACACCTGTGAAGAGAGACAAAAGAACTGCAAAGTTTAATTTGTTCTGATCTCCTATTTAAAAAGAGGACATGGGAGATTATATAGTTTCTATAGGAGAAACATTCAGATTACAGACTGGTTAGATAAAGTAGATTAATGAGCCCAACATATAAACTGGAAAAAACAAGTGCCTGCTAGAAAGATCATGTATTAGGAATGATGTACTGGAATTTCATGTCATGATGCTTTTACTCTGAGGCTACTTCACTTCTACACAGAATGGTGTCACAATAACTATGGCAATCAACCCCCCATGGACAGACTGAATGCATGGATACAATTTATTCTTCTTCTTCTGCCTCCCTCTCCTCCTTCATCTTTGTCTTTGTCTGCTGTTGTGGGTTTGACTTCTCCTTTTCCTTTTCCTCTTCCTCTTCCTCTTCTTCCTTCTTATGCTTCTTCTTCTTTACTCTTTCCTGTCTGGTCCTTCTTCGAGATATGCTGCTATCCTGCTTTGCCCTTTGTTGCATTAAAATCTCCTTTGGTATGTTTTCTGGCCTGTCTTTGCCTCTTTGAGAAGATGCCCTGGCCTTTTTTTTTTTTTTTTTTTTTTTGACTCATCTAAGGACTAAAATTCCCAGTTATATTCTCTCACATTTGTATTTAGAAAGCAAATTGGTCTCCAAGAGGCACAGCAAAGTAGATCTTGAATATGTAGCTTTCCCCTATGCTAGATGATACATTTTGTCTTTACTGTAAATATGTAGCAAAAATCATCAATTTGTGGAGAAGTTGTGAGATGAAACGATGAAAATCATCTCAATGTGCCTAAAGGAAGCTCTGAAAGTTTCTTAGGCATATGATAAGTATATATGGATATTTATTCAGTTATTCCTATGCTCATAGATACTTTCATATGCAGTGGGAAAATATTTTGGGTAAATAGCTTTAAAGTGAAGAGGAAATACTGGAGCAAACCACTTTTCCTTTTTCAATAAAAAATGAATGCTATGCGGCATAGCTTTTCATTTTTCTCCCAAAGGTAACAATCACGGAAGAATTACTATTGCCTTTTTGGACCTGAAATGTTTGCGCAGCAGTTTGCCAGTCATTTCTCCTAGTTGACATGAAGCACCTACTTAGCTGGCAGGACATGAGTGTGGTTACTAGGTTACAAATGAGTCCTGCAGTCCTTACTGAACTCAAGGATGGTAAGGGTCCAATCAGTTTCTTTCTCCAAATTCTCAATTACAGAAAAATCATCACTTCAAGAGACTAGAGCTGGAGGTGCAACTCCATTGCAGATTTTGGCTAAGCGTGTATGAGCTTATGCTTAACAACCATAGTATTCACGCTTTTCCTGCAAAGCAGGAAAGATGGAAAGGAACAAGGAAGGGAGGGAGGATGGAAGGAAAGAGGGAGAAAAGAAGAAAAGAAGGAGAAAAAGGGAAAGAAAGTAAATTTTAATCATAGATGGAATACACACACAGAGACACACACAGACAGACACACACAAATGCACATGCACACACACACACACATGAACACACACAGTGTTTTTCAAAATGTGTAGTAAAATCCCTAATCCAGGTTTAAAATCCATATGCCTAGATCAATAGCTTTTATATAAGCTATGCAAAATTTAAATAAAATAAAGCCATAAAATACTTAAAAACTTAATAAAACATGCACATTTCATGAAAAAATTCATAAAGTGATATAAGATTTAAGCAGATATAAAGAGATTCATTATTGCTAAGTGAGAAGACAAGTTGGTAAAGATCTCAGGCTTCAATTAGCTCCCCGTCTCTTGATCTACATTAGATGAAATCTCAAATAAACTTCAAAGTGAAATTTCCAAAACAACATCAATAACTGTTCAACCCCATCACCAGAATAAATTTTATAAGTATAATTTCTAGACTGGAAGTGTGAGATTATATGGTCAGATTATTGTTTTGTTTCTGACACAAACCTAGACTAATTGCACAGAAATGAACTCGGACAATTTCTTATGTATCACACTTCAACTTGTCTACTCAGAGAGTCTCATCCATGGCAGAGCAAGGTCCCCAGAACATGAAAGAGAAAACCTCCCAGCAGCAGCCAGCTGTGTGCCTGCCCAATAGGTACCGGGATTCCTACCTTTTGAAAACAATTATTCAGTGTACAAATATGCGTAAGTGGGTAAGAATGTGCATAATACTCCTATGGGAATCCATAATAGAACTAGAAAATGTAAAGCAATGGAAATATTGACTAATTAATGTCTTAATCTTGGGGCATTTGGTAATTAAGCTACTTTATAATGGAAAAAAATTCAGGTATGTGTGGCTCAAATTACATAAATGAAATTTCTTAAATCATATCCTTCCTTCGTCTTTCCTTTCTCCACTTTTCTTTTTCTTTTTTTTTTTTTTGGTAATTTATCATAGTCAAAGGTGTGTGAGAGACTGTGTGCTTGTGCACATGCAAAAGTATACATGCTTAGAGAATAAAAAGTATACATGCTTAGATGGATTCACCTAATCAGGAAACCTGACTCAATAGCATAGGCATATTTTCTTCCATGCATTATTTTAGAATCTCTAAAACTGAACCACTATGTTTAATGTTAACACTCCCAATGGGAAAGCCCATCTTATCCTCATGATAACAGAAGGACCTTTTACAAGTCTTCTTAGCTATATATGGAAGAATTTGACTCCACAAAAGGAAAAATTATCTACTATTACTTGACTGCTGCAGATGTTGCAGTGATATGGGTGCCAGGCCTGACTGCTTTAACTCTTTTGAGTAGATTCAGTAATAATTGAAATAATAGAGCAGATAGATAGATAGATAGATAGATAGATGATAGATAGGTAGATAGATGATAGATAGATAACTGATAGATAACTGATGCATATATCTATATCTATATCTATATCTATATCTATATCTATATCTATATCTATATCTATATCTATATCTATATCTATATCTATATCTATATCTATATCTAT
>NC_034596.1:36038000-36044568 GCF_900095145.1 Mus pahari
AGGGGAGGGAAGGGGAGGAGGAGTGAGAGGGGGAGGGGGAGGGGGAAGAAGCATACCTACATGCATGCATGCATCTGCACACACAGAAACACATATACACTTATACATATGAATATAAATAATCTAATACCTTCAAATTATATATGGACAACATAAAAAATTCTATACTGAACCACTGGATAAACAAAATTATTAATTAAGCTATGTTTTTTGTAAAAATAATTGTAAAGAAATATTTTTAAACTATATGCTTTCATAGGATATTGAGCATGAATTATACAATTATGCCTTACATTTGACTATATGTTAGTATTTTATATACAGGTCTTCATTAAAATTTCATAAGAGAGGCTATTAATATTAATTATCAATTTGGTAACTATTACCAACACATATACTAAATTTGAGGCAGATATTTAAAAAAACACTACAGTATAGACAGTGCAGAACAGTAATAAATTCTGTCAATCTCCAGAAAAATAAAATACAAGGCAAGTTGTACAATGACATGGAATATAAGGGTTGATTTTCAGTTCTTATGTGATAAAAGCGATGCAGAAAATATATGTGGATATCCCTGCTCATACTCCTGGATAGCTCTCTGGAAAATCTTCTCAATATACCTGGTCAAAAATTAATCTCAATTGTCTTCAAATGCTCTTTTGAAATTTAATTATCACATTTTTTGTGTTATATTTTCTTATACTAGTTGTCTCCAATTTATACCAGTTATCTCCAATTCACAATCCCATATTATCTTCTCATGACAACACAAAATAATTCTTTACATAGATTACAATGGCATTCAAACTCTTTCTTCTTGGAATATATATTTCTTTTTTTTTTTCATTTTTTATTAGATAATTTCTTCATTTACATTTCAAATGCTATCCCGAAAGTCCCCTATACCCTCCCCCTGCCCATAGATATTTCTAGAAATCTCCAAAAATTTGTCCTCCAACATCAATGGTTGCCCCTCTCTCTCATGCACACATGCACCCCCTCACATACACACACATACCATATACACACTAGCACAATAATAACTCTATATCTCATTCAGGTTTTCCTTGTACTTTATACTTAACATGGAGAATTTTTCATTCTCTCTTTACATTATATCAAAAACCAAGTATTCATATGCATATCTGTCACCATAAAATACAAGAATATTGTATAGGGTAATAAAAGAATAAACATGCTTTCCTAGGCAATTGCAGCCTCTGGTTACTTTTCTTTCACTATCGCTTTTCTAACAGTTTATTCTTAATTCAGTTGCTAGAGTGATTGCTCAGTGTGCATAAATACACACACTGATATATGGCTAGCACTATTCATAACTTTAACAGAATACTCAGAATTATCATATTGCTTAAAAAGCTTGGCATGCTTTATTCTGTTTTGTAGCCTCGTCTCAAATTTCTCTTCATGACCGTGAAGGAAGTCCTATAAGATTCTGCATCTCTGAACTCACAGGCCCAAATGGTCTCTGTCTCAACCAAGAGGCTCTGCTTCAGGTCATACCGTAAACATCAGTTGCCAAGTTATTAGAATCCAGATTCTTAGCACAATTTCATCTGGAAGTGGAGGAGTCAGGTATGTCGTCAATACTTTTGCTTGTGCAAGAAGAAGCATGCCTCCTTCCCTTCCCATATCTGAATAAATCATACTCTCAAAATTGTTTCAGGAAAACAATTCTCTTATTAGAGCAGTTTTAAAATTACTTGTAGAAGATTCAGTAAAATGGAGAACACTCAGCTCTACCAAGATTTTCTTAGTAGATCTGGAGTGCAGATGAAGCACTTGGATTTCTTATTAGTTCCCAGGTAAGGCTACTTTTCTGGGTCCAAGGACCACTTGAAGAATCTGTGCTTTCAAGAGTTTCACAGTAATATCATGAAAGAAGGACTTAGTTAGACTAGAAAAAAAGTATAGATCTGAGAGGTAATTTCTGCTACTATTCATTTTTGAAATGCACTGCTGTATGCTCTCATCTCTTAGACCATTCAATGTTCTTCAACTTGCTCATTAAAGTTAGAGTTAAGGCTAAGTTGGCTATTTGATTTTTTTTTTTTTAATCTCATGACAGCAGGAACCTTTTAATACTTTCTTAACTTCATGCAAGGTTGACACTCAGAGAGGATTTTTTTTTTTCTTTTGAGACAAGTTTCTTGCTGTATTGCCCGGGATGGACTGGAACTTCATGTACCAGATTGATCTTGAGCTAATAGACACCCACATGCTTTTTTCTTCCAACTGTTGAGACTCAAGTCCTGTATCATCATGTAAGCCTTAGTAAACTCATTTTTGTTAAATCAGTGAAATCATGGAATGCAGAGGAGGATGAATTTGTGAATAACTGAAACATTCAAATATTTAGCTTTCATCAATTAGGTCCTTTGATAGTCTTAGACAGTCGTTTTGTTGAAAAGATAGGAGGTGGGAGGCACATCAATAGAATTTGATTGAATGAGTAGAAAATAGAGACAATAACTTAAGATAGACTCTCAAGGTGAAGTAATCCACAGGATGACAAAATAATAATGTTGGCAATTAAGTTCTCTTTGTAAAGACAGTAATTTCAACTATGGTATGTACTGAATGGGAATGACAAGAAATAATAGGTAAGTTGAAATTATTTGCTGAAATTATACTTAAACTATGAGGTGCTTATGTTATAGCAATGAAATCAAAAGCAGAAACAGAATCTTGAACTTGAAACAATGAAAGGCTATGTGGTACAGGAGCATTACAGGTTGAAATAGTCTATGGTGAACTAATTATGTACAGATGAAAATGAAAAGATTAGTTTTCCCTTTGACAACACCATGTAACAAGAATTAGTGAGACACTTGGAAGTTTTTACTTTTGATAGACTTCATTTTTTAATAGTTTCATGTTTGTAGAGTGAACAGAAAGTTCTCCTATGGTCATTTGGCACATCTGCTCTCAAGTTCCTGTGTCCTTAGCATCGCCCTTAGCATGGTATCTTCTTTATTGCTGGTGAGACATCACTAACATGGCTGCACTCTTAGCTGAAGCCATGGTGAATCTCCAAGTTCACTCTTTGGTGTTTGTTCTGTGGGTTTTGCCAGATTATGATGACTCATAGTCAACATTACAATGTCATATAAGTCACTTTTACTGTTCTAAAAATTTCCTGTGATTCACCTACTCATAGTCCTTCCCCCACCCCACCCTTAGGCACTTGATATTTTTATTGCTTCCATGCTTTTGCCTTTTCTAGAATGTCATAGGAATTGAATCATACAGTGTGTAGCCTTTTGTTGATCGACTGCTTACTCTTGACACTGGTTTAATGTTCTACCATCATGTCTTATTTGAAATCTAATTGTTTTGGCATAGTTTATGCATTTACCTTCCTAAGCACATACAATGTCTTTGAAGTATGGATGATTGTGAGTTAAGAGGTCAAAAACATCTGCGCACAAATTTCTGAACGGAATAGAAATGGTAAGGGTAGAAATTGTGAAAACTTTTGAAAATTCTCACAACATTCAGAAGAACTGATAAATCTTCATGGTCAACCTCTTATTGGACTACATTAATAACCCAAACTATTATGAGAATATGTGTTTATAAAAATCATAGAATATATAAAATATGTGGTATTATCCTTTATTTCAGCAACCCACTGAGGTTATAGAATACATGCCTGTGGATAGAAGAGTTAAAAACGAATTCATGCACAGGTGCACCTCCCCCACCTCTTCAGGATTATTTGTTTGTTTTTTTTAAGATGTTCACATACGTACACTTGGAAAAATACTTTTATGTGTATTATTCATATTTACTACTATTAATATAATTACTTCAAATTGACTCTCAAGTTTGCGTTGTAATCTCATTCCCTTAATAAAAGAGTCCAGACTTTTCAGAACCTTCAGAACAAGCCTTTAGCAACAAGAATACATGTTAACAGTCAACTCTCCTAAGAATGGACCAACATCCCCATTTTCTTAGGTTTTCCGGAGACGCATTGCCCCAACATCAACAGGAAGCAACTAAAGATCATGACAACCCTGTTCCTGCTTCACCATCGCATCTTTCTAGTTTCTTCTTCTTCTTTTTTTTTAGTTAAACCAAAATGGAGGAATGTTTGCATTNTTTCTAGGCTCTGCTCAACAGTTACCTGGCAATAGCCAGGTAGGTCTGACTTGTTATAAAAGGGTCTGTTTGGCCTCTCCTCTCTGTTTCTGACCATTTTCTCTCTCTGTCTCTCTTCTCTCCTTAACCCCCGTCTCTCCCCTTCCTTCACCTCTCCACCCAATGTTTCTAGCTGGCCTCTCCTCTTTTTTTCCTTCTTCCTCCTCCTCCTCTTCCTCNCCCTCCTCCTTCTCTCTATCCTTCCCTCTTTCTCTGTCTTCTCTCTTTCTCTGCCTCTATTTCCCTCTCACCCCTTCCCATGCCCCCAAATAAAATCTATTCTATGCTAAAAAAAAAAAAAAGAATACATGTTAACAATAATTCATCCAGTAAAGAGTGAATGCCAGAAATATAAATTATAATATTCATAGGAGAACAGTTTTGTTTTTTCTATTTCTATATAAAGTACTTTGTTTTACAAGCACAGTAACAAATGGCTTAAAACAATTCCCTTGTTGCTAGGATCTTACATGCCTAAACAGACCTTATACTTTTTAAGTTTAAGCATAACAAACTGAAACATGATAAAGATGCATAGTGAAATAAGAAAATGACTCATCACAAAGATTAGGATTTCTCTTTCTTTTCAGAAGTCCTTGATATTGTATATAACAGACATATTTTCCCTTTTAGATTTCTTCTTCTCAAACTTGTAAACTACAACAACCTTATAATTCCAATTATTCATTATATATATATAAATGGTTCCATGGGTAAAAGTGCTTATCATAAAACCACCAATATCAAGGATCTGCGTTCGATTCATACAAAGAGAAAGCTCACGTTGTCCTCTAACCTCCACATTTGTGCTGTGACAGACATGGGGCTTCACACACACACACACACACACACACACACACACACTCACACTTGCTAAATAATATTAAAAATTTTTAAGTGTATCCCCAAAATATGTTTCAGATAGAGATTATTATGCCTCTTATAAATAAAATGTTTATGAATATGTTTTGAGTATTCTGCCTGCATGTTTTAGCTATAACCAAACAATCAGTTGAGTCACACAATCCATGGACTACAGTGAAGGCAGAATCACAACAAAAAATTGGTTTTAAAGCTAGAGGAGACTTGTCAAGTAGGATAAAGTTCATGGACAACAAATGAGAAAGGAGCTTAGAAATGAGATTTCAGAAAATCTGGAAGCTGTTTGTCTTTTTACTGTTTAGTAGCTGAGTAGGTGCAGGGCCCACCGATCTTACAGTTTCTCTATAATAATTCAAGGTTAAAAGACAGAAACATCTCATGCTTCTATGTGTGTACTGTGAAGTTTTGAAGTGTTGGTGGAGATAATTTTAATTCAATCATATTACATTTTTAAACATACAATGTTAAATATAATTTCATTTTATGTGTTGTATTTAACTGTGTTAGGGTCTGTGAATCACTGAAGAATGAAACCCTAGACTCAAATAGTATGCAAAAGGAAAGAATGTTTATTCCTGCATGCAGGAGCCCAATTTCATAGGGATGCAAAAAATCTACTGAATTTGCAGATTCAGTTGATAAACAGAGAAACATTAGAGAGGTATGGGTGATCTATATCTTTATTGGTAGGTTCAGTTGCTGGTGTTTTGGTTAGAGTCTTTCTTAAAGCATACTTTGCTAACTATTCTTGCTTCATGCAAAGGAGTGGTAGCTCTTGACCTCTTAGCTTCTAGCTTGGCAAACTGTCCTTTCACATGCTGGGAAGGGGTCCCTTTTATATAAGCCTTGTTGTTCCAGTAACTGACTTGCTCAGTTCTGGGAAGGAGAAATTCTCTTCTGATCTCCTGAGCTGCTAGTTTTCAGCCTGTCATGGAGAAAGCCTGGCTCAGGCCAATTTACTTCTTTCAATGGTACTTAAGGAAACAGAATTTATCAAGATTTCATTTGTTGAACCCCAAACTCCCCATCTATTCTTTCTGCCCTAAAATTTTGCTGCAGATCTCTTAGGTACCAGTGAAATACAAACCAATTTATACTGAGATCTGACCTCACCCAATCAAGAGAAAGTCATTAAGAAAATAAGAAAAAAAAAAAAAAAGAAGAAGAAGAAGAAGAAGAAGAAGAAGAAGAAGAAGAAGAAGAAGAAGAAGAAGAAGAAGAAGAAAGAAAAATAAGTAACAACATGAAACAAACAAACAAAAACAAGAGAGAAAAAGAGAGAAAGACATGACATTGAGAGGATAAGAAACCAGAGAGGATCTAGAAGGAGCTGAACAAGGGGAAACAAAATAATCAAGTATATTGTATAAATTATTTTTAAATTAAAAAAAAAAATTTTAGTAAGGTTAGGGGGGAGAAGAAATCTTATGTGCTGCTGATGAGAATTTGTTTTTTGCTTTTTTTAATTATTATTTTCCTTATTTACATTTCAAATGCTATCCCGAAAGTTCCCTATACC
>NC_034596.1:36047783-36063183 GCF_900095145.1 Mus pahari
TCTTTGTGTGGTTTAGGTGTCAGAGTAATTGTGGCTTCTTAGAATGAATTGGGTAGAGTACCTTCTGTTCCTATTTTTTTGGAATACTTTGAGGAGAGTTGGAATTAGGTCTTCTTTTAAAGTCTGATAGAATTCTGCACTAAACCCATCTGGTCCTGGTCTTTTTTAGTTGGGAGACTATTAATGACAGCTTCTATTTCTTTAGGTGATATAGTATTGTTTAGGTCTTATTGGCTTCAAATCTCAACCCTTTACAATAATCTTTAACTCATCATTTTTGTATATAAATTTTAAATATTCCACTTGAATGTGAGAATTTCATACTCATAGTAGATATTTTCATGTTTTTGGTTGTTAAAATCATGATACACTCTTACTGAAAGTGCTCATCTGTGTTTGAAACAGGATGATGACTGCAATTTTGTATTGTTTCTTAAAACACAACTCCAGCTTAACTTTTTCATGTACTCCATGAGAAATCCCACCACGAAGCACTAAAGATAAATATTCAGTCATTGGTTTTCAGACAGACTTGAACCCTGCAATAGATCGTTTTGGGTCTGGTCTATAGACTGACTCTCAGGAAATCTATGAGGCAACAGTTGCATGGTGCTCATTCTTCTCTCGATGGTTTTAGCACACTCAGCATTGCCACTAGTCTAGAGGAGAGTTCTTTAGTTCCTCCTCCTTTCTCTGGTGGACTGTGGTGCAGACTTCTGTTCAAGTCCAGTAGACAATTTGTTCCTGGCAATTAGTCACAGGACTAACTACTGAAGTCATTCAGGATGCAGACTCAACTGAATTTAGCATAAACAAATCTTAATTAAATATGTTGCTTTTGCTAACTGAAGATTTGCTTAACTATTGGGTTTTGTTAACAAGAAAGTAGGGTAGAACACAGTAGCCACATAGTGGGATGACAGTCCTCTTGTGATTCACTTTTCTGTAAATTAATACATATTTATTACTGAATTTAAAAGTTGGGTATGAAGTAATAAGTACAAAAGAAACAATCATCATTACTACAAAATTATTACTTAAAAGAGTCTAAAATTAGATGTTAGAAATGTTTGAGTTGTATGTAATTATTTGATGAATTTTGAAATTTTATTATTTGATGTATACAGACTTTCTTAGTATATCTTACCAATTTGTAGCCATATTATTTGCCATTTCTTTAAGTCATGTTCATCATTCTTATTCAGTGTGATTTTAACATTTTCTATGTGATCTTCTGGTTATAAGTGATTCCTTTTGTAATTTCTCAAAACACACTAAGAAAATAAAGTTTTTAAAGTTGTTACTATCTGGTATTACTCATTAGTATTTAATGTATAATTATTTAAAGGCCATATGGGTACTTTCTATAAAGTACAGATCATCTCCATAGATAAGTCTGTTTGTTTATCATTACATATAACATTTTTGATGTGTATAATCATTCTCCATGAAATTTATACATATGTCACAAGTAAGGCTATTTTAAATTACTTTTTTTAAAAGCATCTGTTTTCTGTTCAGATTATTCTACCAGTTTCTACTAGCTGGAATGTGATATAAAATTCTGCATAAAACATCATGTTAACCACTTTTAGGGAGAATAAATTCTTCTGTGAAGACTTGCCCTTGTGCAGTGTAATAATATGTTTCTTTTTAATACACAGAACACTCTGGTAGACTAATGTGAAAATCTGTGACGTTATTTAGGACACAACCAGTTCTATTTATAATCATTCCTGTTGCCAATATCCTAGTAAGGTCAGTTGACCTGCAATTTGCAATTGAACAAGTGCTAATAAATATTCATTAAAAAATACATTTATATGATATGTTGGAATAGCTATACATAGCATAGCAACAAATTTGTTGCATTTTAACAAAAGTCTTATTTCAGACATGATATTTAAATACAGTATAACAAAATGTTAAGTATCAATGAATATAAGTTTTCATGGCCTAATTTTTTAAAAAAAAAATAGAATCTTACCTTCTAATGTGAATGTATATACAAAAACTGCACTAGGATTTATCAGTGTTTTCAGTTTTTGTAGAAACATAGCATTTGAAACATTGATTATGCTGGGCATAATGGCATTTGCCTTTAATCCAAGCACCAGGGGGACAGAAATAGAGGCCAGAAGATTGTGTGAGTTCTGGACCATCTAGGACTATATGTACTATGGTAAGACCCACCAAACCCCCACAGAGCTCCCAGGGACTAAACCACCAACCAAAGGGTACACATGGAGGGACCCATGGCTTCAGCTGCATATGTAGCAGAGGACGGCCTTGTTGGACATCAAAGGAAGGGGAGGTCCTTGGTCCTGTGAAGGCTTGATGCCCCAGCTTAGGGGAATGCTAGGCTGATGGGGTGGAACTGGGTGTGTGGGAGGGGGAGCACACTCTTGGAGGCAGGGGAAGGGGTGGGTTGTAGAATTCTTGGAGAGGAAACCAGGAAGAGGAATAACATTTGAAATGTAAATAAACAAAATATCCAATTTTTTTTAAAAAAGACTTTACCTCAAAAATGTACTTCAATATTTTTTTGGGGGGGAGCGGATGTTTGAGCTACATGCATATGAACATTTTCATTTTGTGTACACAGATGCCTGAGAAACCATAAGTTAACACAGGGTATTTTCTCTATTTTTATCCATCCTATTTTTTAAAATATTTTTTCAGATTATATTATTTTCCATATTCCTTTTATTTCTCGAAACTCTTTACACATACTTTCTTTGCTTTCTTTCAAATTTAAGACCTCTTTGGTTATTTTAAATATTGTTTTGTAATATTCTTAAATGAATAAATATAGCCTTCCTATGTATTGAAACCTTTCTTTAATGACTTAATTAAGGTTAAAGATATCTAAAAATACATGGATGTTGGTTGTGCTAAAATATTCTTGACAATTATATCTTCTCTGCTATTCCTTACATGGTTTTTGTTCCATTATGGCTTGTTTTGGTTTGCTTTTGTTCTTTTCAGAATCTGGGTATTTCATTTAGATAGATTCAAATACAGGAAAGGGAACATTTTTTTAACTATGAAGATTAATGGCATGATATTACTACCTGGAGTTTCTTATCATTTCAGATGCTAAATATTTAATCACCAAAAGTCAGTACAGTGATGATAATACAGAAACTCTTTAGAACATATAGAAATAGATTAGTCTTATTAATGTGCATTACACACACTGTGTGCATTACACACAGTGAAAACTAGATGTCTATTATTCCTTTGCTTGATCAATATAGAATTAAACACAATACTTAGCTTAAGAGATGGATTGGTGTTAAGAACATATACTGCGCCAGGCATGGTGGCACACACCTTTAATCCCAGCACTCAGGAGGCAGAAGCAGGCAGATTTCTGAGTTCAATGCCAGCCTGGTCTACAAAGTTCCAGGACAGCCAGGACTATACAGAGAAACCCTGTCTCGAAAAAACAACAACAACAAAAGAACATATACTGCTCTTACAAGAGACTCAAGTTCAATTCGTAATAACTAGGTTGGACAGTTTACTGTCAGCTACAACTCAAATAGGACTATTTGAAGGCATACTAAACTTCTAACTACTGTAACACTGAGACTCATATGCATTTACCAGTTGTGATGGTTTGCATATGCTTGGCCTAGGGAGTGGCACTGTTAGAAGGTGTGGCCCTGTTGGAGTAGGTGTGGCCTTGTTGGCGTAGGTGTGTCACTATGGGTATGGGGTTTAAGAACCTTGTGCCAGCTGCCTGGGAACAAGTATTCTGCTAGCAGCCTTCAGATGAAGATGTAGAACTCTCAGCTCCTCCTGAACCATGCCTGCATGAATGCTACCATGTTCCTGCCTTGATGATAATTGATTGAAGCTCTAAACCTGTAAGCCAGCCTCAATCAAATGCTGTCCTTATAAGAGTGGCCTTGGTCGTGGTATCTGTTCATAGCAGTAAATTCCTAACTAAGACACCAACATACATACTCATCATTGAAAAATAGAATATAAGCCATATATGTTGTGAGTCCCAGGCATGCATGAATTGCATTCTGAGACCCTGTCACACAAAAGAGTGGTTTTAAAAAGGTATAAAAGAATAAAAAATAATCTTCATAGATTCTCAGTAAGAGTTTAAATATACAGAACATAAATATTTTAAGACATATTTTGGATTTGAAAAGCTTAAAATCCAGTGAAGGAAGCACATTAAAAAAAACTTATTAAAAAAAACCTTATTATAACAGACATCCATGCCCAATACAAGAAATACACTTAACTACGTCTAGAAATTTGAATCAATATTCTCAGAAATAATGAATAAAGTGAACTTCTATTTATGGAATACCACTCTGTATTTTTATACAAAACTTCTCAAAGTATTAACAAGCGTGGAGAGAAGAGTTTTGCTGGATTAGAAACTAAAGTAAAATAATCACCAGGATGATGCGGGAAGAAGGGGACGACTCTCAAATGAGAGTCTAGTTTCGTGCTAAAAGAAGGCAGAGACAATGCTGAGCAGCCAAACTGGCCTTCCATGTACACATGCAATCCTGAATGATGGTCTCTTCCGTGGCTGGTTCTTTCCCTACTTTTCAATTTCCCCTTGGGAGTATAATGACATCGTTGTAGGGAAATCACCTTTAACGAAGGCCTATAAGGTTGGAGGAAGAATTGTGTAATTAATTCTAGGGATACGTGTCTGCTTCTTTCTGCCATACCTTCCATAAGCTCCCACAGCCAGTACTGATCACCCTCCTCTTCTTCACTCTATCCCTGTGATGAGACTTCTCCATTCAGACTGGATGCTTTCATGGATGATCTTCATCCAATTCACTCTGTTTCTCACAGGCTGTGCTCCAAGAATTTTCCTCTACATTTGTACTCTCTTCCTCTGTGGTGACCTTACCTGACACTAACAGTGAATTCTATGAAGCTTGCCTCTAAGGAGGAAATGAAACAAGTCGTGCTTGTGACTGTTGCCACCAGGTCACCTCTTTTTCTCCTAATTGCCTTTTATTTAAAAATTTACACTGTGTCTGCTAGGTTTATTTACTCCTCCCTATTTATAACTTGCGTTTAGCTCTTTAATCCTAAACATGCAATAAACTGTCTCCAAAACTCTTAGCTAACAGCTAAAAACCACCAGATGTTTTCTTATATTGTCAGGCTATCTGGAGTTTCTGCCTGAATATCCTTTATACCTCTCCTTCTCTCACTTTCTAGTCCCTTGATATCCGAACATTCTCATAAAGCTAACATCTCCTTTCCTGCGTCTTCCACAACACTTCCTTGGCTACCTTGAAACTGTGAGTTCCCTGCGTGTATTGTTTCTAGTCACCTAAGAAATGTGTAGAGTCGCCTCATAGCTTCTTCCTTATTACAGAACTGCATTTTTAGTGATTGGTTAGCTACATTAACCTACTCCATGTCTGGTGACACAGTCATACCAACAGGAAACGAATTTCCTCTGGAAATTAATAATTACAAACCCATTGTTGTGTCTTTGCTTGTGTTAATAGCATTGGCTTTTTGGTTTATTGGCAATGACAAAAGAGGAAAGAGAGAGAGAGAGAGAAGGAGAGAGAGGGGAGGGGGAGAGGAAGAGAAAACAAGGACAATAGAAATATTCAGGAAATTTTCTTTTCTGTGTAAATTTAGTACTCTTGAAACAGCTTTTTATTGTATAAATTATCTAGTCTCAATTGGGAGTTTCTTTGATCATTCAGTTCCCATATAAAAGACACTCAACTTTTGTTACTGTAATAAACCTTAATCAGAACTAGAGCTGGGTACATATCTACCCTCTAAGATATTAGAATCTTTTGACCCATTAATAAGCACAAATTACAATTTGCCACATTCTATCTGGGCTGCTCTTCGTGACTTCAATTGGCCAGCAGTCTTGGCCATGCTTTTGATTCCCCTAACCTAAGGCATCTTCCTTTTCCCCTCTCCCTCTCCTCATAGTTTTCAGACCTTATGCCGGGGAAGTCCAAGCCTTGCCCATCTCAGTTCTGCCCAGCTATAGGCTATAGGCATCTTTACTCACTAAGCAGGGGAGACTTTGGGAGGCAAGGTCACATAGTGTGGATGTGCAGATGTGCTTGTCTTTGGGAGCCAGTATTTAGCATTACAAAAGACCAAACCTCAACAGCTTTCAATGGAAGCTATCATGTGATGAGGATTTAGTTTTAGTAAAAGCGATGAGTTCGTTAGAATAGTTTCATATGAACATTTTCATTAAAAATTATCTACAGAATACTTTTTAAGAGCACTTGATAGACCTTCTGGTTCCTGAGGTCTTGTGCCTGGGACTAGCTGAGACAGTTTTGATTTGTTCGAAACTTCTAGTTTGCTGTTCTGCTCTTGTAAAACAAAATTTTGATTTTCTTCTCTATAAATAGCTTGCTGTGACACTCACCAATATTATATATTTTTACAATAAACACTGTCTTCATTACTACTAAGTCCCTTTAAAGCCAGCCAGATCTTTGGTTGACAGTCTTCCAAAGGCACTTTAAACTGAGATGCCATTTTCAGGCTCATTTGAGCATACAAATGTTGCAACAGGCACCTACCACTCATAGTCAGCTGCTATGCTGCAGAAGAAGAAGCAGGCACTTTAATATTTTCCTGCCCAACGGCACTGAAATTGGATCTAAGGCTTATCCCTGTGTCACTAATGCACTTTAGAACCACAAACATCAAGATACAACATTAAGCTCTAGGTAAAATAAGAACTGAAAAAACATTTAGTTATGTGGGCTTGTTCCTGTTTATTGCAGTCAGTGGTAAAAACATACTGAATCCAAGCAACTGCAAAAAAAAAAATGTCAAATACAGATCAATATACCACATGGAGCTTTGAAACACATTAAGGAATTGATTGCAAAGGACATTCTTTATTGCAAGTATTGACTTTAACTGTCTTTCATGTTTATGTGAGTATTAATTCTGAAACATATCACCCACTGTATAATAATTTTGCATAATATTAATGCATTTTTATCTAAAATATAATTATGTAATTTCTCCTTTCTTTGTTTCAGTCCCTCCAATTTCCCTTTCCTCCAATACCTTCCATGCCCCTCCGATTCTAAAAAATGATAGCTATTTTTACTTTGATTACTGTTTCATATGTGTCTTTATATATACATATATGTATATGTGTGTCTGTACACATATAAATACAACTGGCTAAGTCCATTTTTGTTAGTGGCATATATAGAATTTCAGGCTGCCCACTTCTATTGTATAACCAACTGAGAGGTTCACGCCTGAAAGAGGCTAATTCTTCCACTTTCTGAAGTTATCAGTTGCCTATAATATAATTCTGTATTTTGGGCACCACTAGTATTGTTATTTTTTGACTTTTGCTTATGAAACCATTTCTAGAAGACAGCCCCACAGCTGACTCCCTGCGAATCTGGCACTTAAAGTCTTCCTACTCACTCTTCCACAATGTTCTCTGAGCCACAGATGAAGGAGCTGAATTACAGATGTTCCCACTGGGGCTGAGCCCCTCATAGCCTATTGATCTTTCAGTTGTGTCTAGCTGCGGTTTCTGGGATATTTTTCATTTGCTGCTCAGAGAAATCTCTTTGGTGAGTGATGATAGCATCACTTATCTATTGGCATAAAGTTACAATTTAGATTATATTTAGGGATGGTGCTCATCTCTCAAAATAATGGTAGCAGATTCTCCTCTAAGATTTGTAACCTTACTAGTTCCTGTAAGTTGGCTAGATTTCCATCCTGTTAAAAGGGCCTTAATTCTAATTCGTTGTTGGTTGCCATCTTTGGAATACCACTTATTTCATGCTTACAGATATATCTTGCCCTGCTAGTCATTGTTATGATTCATAGCCAAGGAAGACTATTAATTGTTTCCCTCTCTTAGAAGCATCCATGGGAATTTTTGGTTCTATGTAAGCTGGAGCAAGGCTTTTAGAATGGATCCAGCAAGAATCATCCAAATCTTGAGTCCTAAGTGTATAGTGACTTCAGCAATAAGAGATTAACTTCAACTTTTGAGAAGTAACCAAGGGCAACAGTAATTAATAGTCTATATTTTTCTGCAATCACTTGACCTATCTTGACCCATCTCTGAAAAGAATTCTTGTACCTAATACTGGGATTTTTGCTAATGTATAGTTCTTGTAGGGAACATTATCAGCCCAATTACCATAATGATATTTAATATCTGTCTATAGGTACATAAACATATTGACACATATGTTGATAACATGTATTAGCCAATATATGTATTCTACATATTTTTAGTAAATATAAGATGAATATAATTCCCTTCATCTGAGAGCATTAGGCTTTCCTTCTTCCTCCTTTGAATTGTTCTCCTTCAGTTTCTGTAGTTGGGACTCTGTGGTCCACTGTATATGTGCATCAAGTTCCCATCATCCATTCATTTGTTAAAGGCCATTAGTTTTCTTTCAGTTTCCTACTTCTTGTGAGTAGGGCACAATGAGCATTGCCAAGGAAGTATCTGGGGAGCAGAATGTCAAATTCTTTGGGCATATGCCAAGAAATGTTATAGTTGAGTCATATGGTAGAGTTATTTTTAGTTTTCTGAAGATTCTCCATACTGATTTCCATGGTAGTTTACAAGTTTTCTTTCTCACAAAAAGTGAACAAAGATTCCCCTTTTTTTAAAACCTAGCCAGTATTTGTGGTCAGTCGTTTTGTTGAATTTATCCATTCTAAATGAAATTAGACCCCTATCTGTCAACCTACACCTGAAATGCTAAAACTGCCAGAACAAGACATCTGCTCTACCCTACAAAATGTGCGTGAAGAAAAGGACTTTCTGAATAGGACTTCATTTGCATAGGCACTAAGGCCATCAATTGCCAAAAAAGGACTTCGTAAAACTGAAAGGCTTGGTGCAGGGCAAAGGAAAGAACTCACTGAAGGAGAACCCACACAAAAGAAAGGACTCTGCCTGCTCTATATCTGAAATCAGAGGAATTACATCAATAATTTGTTAATTAATAAATACCAAAATTAATATCAAACTCAAAGGACATATAGTCAAAGAAACAAATGGCTCAATTAAAAAATGGGCTAGGGAATCTAAATGGAGAGTTCTCCAAAAAAGAAATTAAAATGGCTACAATATAACTCACAAAGTGCTCATGATTCTTAGCTATTAGGGCTAACCCTTTGTGTATTAGGAGAAAATACTATAAGTAGCTATAGGTATAGGTACAGAATTAAAGCTTTGTGGAATACTGACAATAAATTCTTAATTAAAAAAAACATGTATTTAATGATTTTTACTATATGAATCTTATATAATTTGGTGTCTTCTACCAGCACATGCACAATCTTTTAAGGATTAGGTTCAAAATGAGGACTGAGTGTAAATGAATTAACTGGACATCTGTAGTATCATGAGAGAATATTGCTTTCCTGATGATCAAAGAGAAATTGGGGTTATTCATGGCATTATGCATCAAGCATTCATTCCCACATTTCAAATCTAGAACTGATAGGTAATTAAAATGTGCCCCATTTCTGTGGTCTCTGACCATCTGCAAGTAGAAGAAAACAATAAATGTATATTAACTCTATAGACATTCTGTTATGCTATGCTATGAAAAAAATGACAGCAGACAGAATGTCCCTTTCTCTAGAATCAGGATAGATGTCAAAGAGCAAATAGTGGGATATCATGTAGGTAGGGAAACAGCTTTCAGAGTACTTGGCTTACATACAATTATGGTCATAAAAATCATAATGAAAGAAATCCCTTGTGGTTTTCCAACATCAACTGAAAAGAGACATTTCAGGAACTGTTGAAAGTTAGATACTTTTAATTACTTAAATAATAATCATCATTGAGTACAGCAATATAACAATTACAGAAGCTTAGAAATGTATATTCTGAAAAAGTGCATCTCTTTGTCTCCCTGAAATTAAAATTCATATATTCATAAGACCTGTGTTGCTTTTCTATCTTTGTATACATCCATTTTTGAAATTCTATCAATTAATGAGCACTTAACATCTGGGACATGCAGACAATGGTGCGGTAGCATTTCTAAACTGGGGGACCTTGTGGGTGAGACAATTAGCACAACAATAATTACTTGAAGAACAGGCAGACTGTTGTGTTCTTGAGAGAGATACAAATGCAAATGGAAACACACTCCATTAGCTCTCCACATAAGAATCCCATGGACTGGATTCTAAGACTTATGCAAATAGCAAACATTTAGCATAAAGAGAAAACTTTAAAATCAAATTAGGATGAGAAACTAGGGATTTATAGATTCAAATCCCAATGGTAGAGGAGGGACAGAACCTTACTCTAGGACTGCAAAAGGATCTTGATGTGTTGATCATAATGAAAAATTTAAATATGTTCTGGTGACAGAGATAAATCTAGTAGAAAACAATTATTGCTGCTAAAGCAGCAGATAAACCTAGAAGGAAAGGTTTATCTTAAGTGGAGGAAACTCTGTGGATAGTGTGTTCCTGTGTTAGAACAGGTTTTTATTTTTTAATTAATTTATCTTTTACACTCCATATTTTATTCCCCTTCCCATCCACACTCTGACTGTCCCACATCCCATACTTCCACCCCACCCCCTGTCTCTATGTGGATGTCCACACCCCCACCCCACCTGACATCTAAACTCCCTGGATCTTCCAGTCTCTTGAGGGTTAGGTGCATTATCTTTGAATGAACTCATGCCTTTGCAAGGTTTAGGTATCTGAACACAGGAGGACCCAACCAAAAAAGTGAACTTCAGACCAATCTCATTTATGAATATCGATGCAAAAATATTCAATAAAATTCTTGCATACCGAATCAAAGAACACATCAAAATCATCATTCACCATGATCAAGTACGTGTCATCCCAGGGATAAAATGTTGGTTTAATATACAAAAATCCATTAAGGTAATCAATCCACTGTATAAACAAACTCAAAGAAAAAAATAATCACATGATCATCTCCTTAGATGTAAAATAGGTTTATAGTATCCTCTTGAATAATGGGGATGGGGTGTCTGCAACCTCATCCTATTTACAGTGTCTTACTATTTAGAATTCAATGATGTGATACTGTCAGGTTAGAAGAGAGGATAAGAGCATCTCTTTCTGTCTCCCATTGCAGGATCATTCTAGCATCAAGAAATAGTAGCAGCTTGATAGCACCTGTTTCTTCTAAATCTAGAACACACACATAGCACTTCCAAGAGTAATGAATAAAGTTCTGATGACAACTCTACCATTGATACCTCGAGCTTACACCATCCTCTGGACCTGAAGAACCTATGTGGTCAGCACAGGAACTATAATAATTTTTTTTTTTTTTTCTAATGATACTTCCAAGTCTTTATCCTTGGATCCTGTGGGTCTCAGATTTTTATGTGATGTCCATGTTTTGTTTAAATCTGCTTTTCTAATATGAATTATTTATATGTTAAGTGACTTGTGTTAGGAATTTCTGGTTTAGTATCTCTTTATTAGTTGTACCTTATCTGATGAGGTAAATGTTGAGAGATTTGACCATTAATAATGGTCAAATACACAATACTTTAGTAAGTGTAATGATGTAGTTTTCAGGATAAATACATGATAATCTAGAAGAATATTGTTCATTTGGAACATCTAATGGAGGTTCATATAAAAAATAAGGGAAAGTGGTTTTTAATAATAAAGAGGCTATAGGTAACATTTCTTTTTTTTATTAGATATTTCATTTACTAACATTTCAATTATTATGCCCTTTCCTGGTTTCCCTTCTGGAACTCCCCTATCCCATCCCCCTCCCCCTGCTTCTATGAGTGTGCTCCCCGACTCACCCACCTACTTACTCCCACCTCCCCATCCTGGCATTCCCCTACACTGGGGCATGGAGCCTTCACAGGACCAAGGGCCTCTCCTCCCATTGATGTCTGACAAGGCCATCCTCTGCTACATATGGGGCTGGAGCCATGGGTCACTCCATGTGTACTCTTTGGTTGGTATTGGTTGGTATTTTTGTCCCTGAGAGCTCTGAGTCACAGAAGAACACATATAGTATGCACTCCCTGATATGTGGATATTAGCCCAACAGCTCGTAATACCCAAGATACAATTCACAGACCACCTGAAGCTCAAAAAAGCAGGAAGACCAAAGTGTGGATGCTTCAGTCTTTCTTAGAAGGGGTAATAAAATAGTAACTGGAGGAAATACAGAGACAAAGTGAGGAACAGAGACTGAAGGGATGGTCATCCAGAGATTGCCCCACCTGGAGACCCATCCCATGTACAGATACCAAACCCAGAGCCTGACAAATATAGGTACCATTTCAAAGAACAGCTCAGTAATTTATTATATACTACAGTGGGCTAGAAAATTCACAAAGTTAATAGTCATGTGTTAATCAATGTGTGGAAAAGTTTGAATGAATGAATAGGCAAGTTAATGGCATAATATGAAAAAGGGAGATTTAACTTTCTAGAGAACTTTAATCTAGCAACATGGCTGCTCTAATCACATCCGAAGACCTTCTAGGTCCCTGTGATCTGGCTGGGATGCAGATACTTAGTACACACCTCTATTCCCTTTGGCTGGAATCTTTTAGAATGCATCTTTAATGCCAAACAATGAAGTCTAATTGAAGGACAGACAAAGTGATGAAAGATTTAACAGAATGTGTCAGAGATAGGATACACTCAACTCTCAAGAGGAAAGCTATATAAGAGAGCAGTACAAGGAGAGAAGGTTCAGTCAGTGACTTGTGAGTTGAGTGTTGGGAGTCAGTACAATGACTGCAGTGCAGTGGAGTTGTGTTTGTTCCTGAGTTCATGCTGTTTGGTGCAGGTAGCCGAAGCAGTTGAATGCAGAGAATAAGAAGGATCCAGAGGAATAGAACAAACTTCTAGAATTAGCTTGAGGCCAAGCCGAAGAAATCGGTGAGAAGCCTAGAGAAATAAGACTGAATCAGTCAGCTTAGAGAGGAGTTTGAGCCAGAACAGCTGAGTTGAACCAGCTACCCAGAGTCAAGAAAGAGCTAGGCAAGGTGAGCTTATTCTGCAGGAAGCCTCTGAGATAAATATTATCTCAGGTGAATAAATGATACTTTTACATAGCTTAATAGTACAGACTGCCTAATATGCAAAACAACTTAGGCTCAATTCTCAGTATTATTAAATAATAAACAATAAGAGTATTATTTAGGATCAAGAAATTATTCCAGTTTGAGAGAAAAAACATATTCATTTGTTCATAGTTTGGTCATTATAAAATGCTAATGGCTTAAGTAATCTTCTGAAAAGTTTCGATTTATTTGAATATAAGTACCAGTTGTAGGTATTTCGATATTTAGTGTTGCACTGTTGTGTTTTGTTTGTTTGTTTGTTTGTTTTAAATAAGGTCTCATGTGTCCCAAACTAGCCTCAGTATGATCTTGAACTTTTGATCCTCCTACTTCATCTTGGAACTCATTATTCCAAGATTTTATATTTACCTGAGTCACCTATACCCTACAAATAATAGTTGCTTCTTATATATTTATTGAGGAAATCAATCTTCATATTATGTTGCATACATTTTGACTAACAGTTATGTGGAAAATTATTTAAAATAAATATCTGCTCTCAACTTAAAAAAAATCTTCTGCAGTAATATCATACTCATTGTTCAAATTCTAGTATATTCTAATTAAACTGTCCTTGTGATAACATCTAGACCATGCACTTTGGGGAATATATTTATTGGACCAATCTTGCTCTCATAGACTGACAAAAAACTGATTACAAAGTGCCTCCAAAAAGCTAGTTCACAGTTTAATTTTGCTATATTGAGTATGTACAGGGATCTCAATCTCAAAGATTTTACAACAAAACTTGTGCATATATATATATATATATATATATATATATATATATGAATGAAGATAAAGTAGAAAATATCAATCAGCTATTGTTAGTGTATAAATTTTGAAAAACCTGAAATGTTTTGTTTGCTTGTTTGTTCTTTAATATTTTTTATGATAGAATACAGCTTGAAGAGAAAGAGGGACAATTAAAGCAAGGCATGTTATTTTTCTTTATGCAAAGCTGGATGACTGCACAACTTTGGAAGAGAAGATAAAATATCATTTTAAAATAGTGTTTGAATACTTCTTAACCATCACATTTATGTTTAGTACCATGAAATTTGTGTAGGAGTTTGTAATAATTTCTAATGGTTTAAAGAATTGTCATCTAAAAAGCTGAAAGAGAGCAGAACCTAACTTGCCGCCTCCCTGCTCAGGTTAATAACTTGTTACCAGATATGCAAAGGATATAGAGGGCTGTGTGTTCTAATACATGACATCAGATAAATGTTCCAACTTTGTAATACTAAACTTGAAGTAAGATTTAGTGGCTCAAAGAAGCGAAGCAAATCAGGAGATACATTAGCAGAGCCCTGAAGATGACTTTTCTGTCTCAAGGGCATTTATCAAAACAAATGGACATGGATTTTGTTACCAGGATAAAGGAAGGAACAGAGACTGTAAAGAAAACCTCTTTGCATGCAACCAGAGCTCACAAAGTCAGGATCATCACTGAAACATAGAAGGAGAAATCTACCACCCAACCACTCCAATCACAGGACCTTGGAAAAAAATTCCATCTTGAAACTTAGTATTTGCTATAGAAAAACAGAGAGAGAACCACTTCAGTGAATCTTTAATGTAATGTTTAACAGTCCCTGCACATCTTCGGGCAAAATTCGCTTTCACTGGGAAGTTTAAAACATAAAACTCCAAACTGATCATCTAGACACACAAAAAAAACAAAAAACAAAAAACAAAGTCATCAAGTAGAAGCAAATCAAACAAAAGCCCAGAAATAAATAACATCAGCTCTATGACAATTAAATAGCACAGTATTTACAGATTCTCCCACTTAAAAAGAAAAGAAACAAACAAACAAAAAAAAACCCAAACAAACAGCAACAATAACAACAGCCTACATCTCCCTCAAAACCTGAGTTTGAGTGAACATAAAAAAAAAAAAAAAAAAAAATCAACACATTCTGGAATAACTGAAAAATGGATGAAAGGAAGACAAATATTCAAATGTACAACCAAACACCACACATTTCATCAGGAAAACAATAACTGAGTGAGAAAACAAAGTCATTAAATGTCTGTACCAAAATGGAACAAATGCTCTAGATGCTCTGGCCAGTAAAAGGCTCAGTGCTATCTATGTAGGGAGTGGCCTTATAGAGAGGTTACTGGGAGTCCTCATCAATGGATGCATCATTCATTCATAGGTGAATAAGAAAGTTGGGCTGGTTTGGAGGAGGATCACTGAGCCTTGCCTCTGCAGGTCTGTGGTGTTCTCTCTCTCTCTCTCTCTCTCTCTCTCTCTCTCTCTCTCTCTCTCTCTCTCTCTCTCT
>NC_034596.1:36063299-36064806 GCF_900095145.1 Mus pahari
CCCTCCCTCCCTCTCCCTCTCCCTTTCCCTCTCCCTCTCCCTTTCCCTCTCTCCCTCTCCTCCTTCCTACCCTTTGAGTTTTTAATTGCTCAGGTTTACCTTGATGAATTTCCCAGGTTATCACGAGAAGAACACATTTTGTGATTATGGACAAAGTCTGTTATGAATGTCACTTAAATTTATCTTATAGGTGGTTAAGAATCAGTTCAATTATATTGTTACTGACATTCTACCTGTCTTCTCTGTAGATGGCTATTAAAGGGCCTATAAAGCTCCACACTCTAATTGATTTCTGATGCCTCCTTGTGTTTCTGTATTCGCCTTATAAATTTTGATGCTTTGTTAGGAAGTACACACAAGGATTGTTGTGCCTACTTGAAAAGTCACCCTCCTCATGCTCTTGAACTGGCCTTTCCTTCTTTATCATCTTATGGATTTCCTAATTTTTGAAGTATATTATGTCTTAAACTAATACAGTTAACTAATTTTATTATGACAACTTATTAGCTAGAATTTTTTCTTTGTATACTTATTAACCAAATATTTATATGCAGAAAGGCCTCTTGTTCACATCACAGACCTTTTATTTAAGTATTCATTTACTTAATGTTACTTTGAAGTTTTGTCTATAAGCCACATTTAAACTGAGTGATAGTTGAGATTACAATCTACCATATTTTTAATTATTTTGTAACCTTTGAATCCTTTCTTTATTCATTTTTCCTTGTATTTTTTCTTTAATTTTATTTAACATTTATCTCATTCTATATTTAAAATTTTTACTACAAATTTTTCATACGTCATATTTTGATAATATTCTTCCTTTTACCCAGCCTTGCTATCTGCCCCCATCATCTCTCTTAAAAACAAACAAAAAAAAGTAAACCAGAAAACTAAACAAAACAAATAAATAAAAATGCAAAAACCAAAATGAGTGAAGTAAACCAATAAAGAATGAAATCCAAAACAAAAACTGTATGTACACACAAATACAGAATTTGTTCTGTGTTAGCTGTTACAGGCTATGTATGCGACCTACCCTGGAATGGGGTTGATAAACCAAGTGGCATTCCATTGGAAAAAATGATTTTCCCATTTCCAACAGGTTTCAATATCATTTTTAAATTATTTCAGAATATCACACATATTTCTTTCAAAAGGTCAGAGTGGTTTGTCCTAGAATTTATAATATGTACTTATGATTTATCTCAATCCACTTTTAACAATACTATTACTCATAAGAACTTTACCCCAAAGAGTTGTTTATTCTTTTCTCTCATCACCCATAAGTCATTATCATTCATTCTATGTATTCATAGATCACATTTAACCTGTAGTTTGTCATCATTCTTAGTAAATATACTGTCTTTGAGATCAATTAAGAACAAGAAAAATAAGACAACTAATATTTTTCAGCATGTTAGAGTATTCTTCCTTTCTTTGATTGGTCTGAGTTTGTTAATCGTAAATCTTTTATTCTCTCTAGCTGTAGTTTCTTTTTTATTAG
>NC_034596.1:36065895-36070415 GCF_900095145.1 Mus pahari
TGTGTGTGTGTGTGTGTGTGTGTGTGTGTGTGTGTGTGTGTGTGTGTGTGTATGAAATGTATTTTTATTTTTTCTTCACTTTGGAATGATCATTTCAGTGGATATGAATTCCTCATCTGATAGAGCATTTTTCTTCAGAACTTCATAATCACACCAATTTCCCTGAAGCTCACTACTTCAAAGATTAGGAATTTCTTTGCCGCTCTTCCTTTCATGTTTCTACTTGACTTTGCTTTTCTATACTTTGAATCCGATGGCTGCAGATACTTCTCTGTTCCTGTTTGTTTGTTTTATCATTTACTTTATGTCCTTTCCTCTGCAGTTGTAACATCAAACATTTTATCTTGCCTTTCCTGTTTTATCCCTAAAATCATTCTCCATCATATTATATTCATGGTATAACAATTGCAAGGATCCTTCAACCCTTGTGTACCCAGTTCTTTTTTGTCTTGATTGTTTTGCGTTCAATTTTACGTGAACACTTCTGTAATATCTTAAAACCTTCTGATTCTCACAGTTTACTGATGAGACTATAGTAAATTATCATTTCTATTGCAGTTCAAGGATTTTGTTTCTAGAATACTTTTAATTTCCTTAGAGACCCCACTTCATTATTACACTACCTGTTCTGTTTAAATGCCCTCTGCATTTTCACTGTAGCCTTTAACACTAATCATTACTAAATTTCCTATTTAATAATTATTTGGTTTTGTAAAACAAACATAAAATAGAGACTGGTACCATAGGCCCAGAAATCTATCTACTCCAGGCCCTGATGCAGGGAAAGCTTGATCTCAAAGGTAGCCTAATACAGCAGTAATAACAGTAATATCTCTTCCCAAAATATGATGCAAATTTGGGCCTGAAGGGCTATAGGACACTTGCCCATCATGAGTGATGCTGCTCAAAGAAGAATGAAGAAACTAAGAAAGATGGTGGTTCTGATAATAAAACTGAGGTAGCGAGGTGTTAGTGTGATAATTTATATAAAGTAGTTAGACATGGCCATGTTAAATATTTGTCTTATAGTCACTGGAAAATAAGTTTCTGCATAATATTAGGAAGTCAGATATTGGAATGGCATTAATAGGAAGATTTATCATTATTATAAACTGTATATTCCAAAGAAAATATGTGAAGCGACTATAAAGTGAAGTGTTATTAATTGTCAGGAGAATCATAAAAGTCACAAGACAGAACATACTTTGAGTAAGGTATGACAGAAAAAATTGACTTACAATTGTACAAGGCTAGCTGATCCTTGGTGTTAGAACACTGTGCACAAGCCTGAAGTTGAGCAAGATGTGTGAGATCCCATTTCTTGCTGTAGTGCAAGGTCATGTCTTCTATTTTGAGTTAGAACCCTGAACAAATTGTGAGTCTGATGAAAACCAAAATTTCAGCAGAAAATGAGATTGAATAGTTACTTATGAAAAAATTACACAAGGGGAGTGATTCAAACTACTGAGGGGAGACTTAAACAAGGAAGAATGCTCTAAAAATGTCCTCTAAGTGGGTCAGACATGCAGTAACTTTACCTACATTCTCTAAAGGTAAAAGGAGGCTGGAAAAACTATGCTGATCAAGAACGAGGCATTTTGTCATATTTCAACAACAGTATGTAGCCTCAATATTGGCACTCATAAGTAGTCTCTGCTTGTTGCTGTCACAAAATACCTGATGAAAGTCACCAAAGGAACAGTTTATTTTGGCCCACTCTTTGTCTTTCTCTTTGTCTTTCTCTTTCTTTCTTTTTCTTTCTTTCTTTCTTTCTTTCTTTCTTTCTTTCTTTCTTTCTTTCTTTCTTTCTTTCTCTCTCTCTCTCTCTCTCTCTCTCTCTCTCTCTCTCTCTCTCTCTCTCTCTCTCTCTCTCTCTCTCTCTCTCTCTCTCTCTTTCTTTCCTTCTTTCTTTCTCTCATTCTGGCATTTGTATACTGTTAAAGTGACATAGAATACATTAATATCTAATTAGGTAACAAAGTGAAGAAATGCACAGCAGAGAATATTCTATCTATTTAGCATCACTATTCCTTCATCCAAACTTGAATGACTCACAGGCTTCTACAAGTGGCTGCCTGCTCCTGTGACCAGTATTCTGGTCACAGAGCTCAAGATGCTCCTAAGAGCAATAGCTACAGGACTGCATCTTTGTCAAACAATGTCTGGATAAAAAGAAAATGAATAGATCTACTATTTGTTCCTCAATTTGTCAGTTCAACTGAAATATGGATACTCAAAAGATTGCCAGATATAAATTCTTTTTTGTTGGTTTGTTGGTTTGTTTTTTTAGATTTTTGTTTTTATTTTAACTTTTCATTTTCTCTTAGATATTTTCTTTATTTACATTTCAAATTTTATTTCATATCCTCATTTCCCCCTTGAAAATCCCCCTGTCCTATCCCCCCTACTCATGCTCACTAACCCACACACCTCCGTGTGTACTCTTTGGTTCATGGTTTAGTCCCTGGGAGCTCTGGGAGTACTGGTTGGTTCATATTGTTGTTCCTCCTATGGGGTTGCAAACCCCTGCAGCTCCTGGGTCCTTTCTCTAGCTCCTCCACTGGGTACCCTGTGCTCAGAAAGGCAACAAACAGATTGGGAAAAGACCTTTACCAACCCTTTATTTGATAGAGGGCTAATATCCAATATATACAAAGAACTCAAGAAGTTATACTCCAGAGAACAAAATAACCCTATATAAAATGGGGTACAGAGCTAAACAAAGAATTATCAACTGAGGAATACAGAATGCCTGAGAAGTATCTAAAAACATTCAACATTGTTAGTCATCAGGGAAATGCAAATAAATTAACCCTGAGATTCCACCTCACACCAATCAGAATGGCTAAGATCAAAAACTTAGGTGACAGCAGATGCTGGCAAGGATGTGGAGAAAGAGGAACATTTATCTATTGCTGGTAGGATTGCAAGATGGTACAACTACTGTGGAAATCAATTTGGCAGTTCCTAAGAAAATTGGACATAGTATTACCTGAGGACTCAGCTATACCTCTCCTGATCCAGAAGATGCTCTAACATGTAATAAGGACACATGGTTCACTGTGTTCATAGCAGCCTTATTTAAAATAGCCAGAAGCTGGAAAGAGCCCAGATGTCCTTCAATAGAGGAATGGATACAGAAAATATTGTACATTTGCACAATGGACTACTACTCAGTTATTAAAATTGATGAATTCATGAAGTTCTTAGGCAAATGGATGGAACTACAAAATATCATCCTGATTAAGGTAATCCAATCGCAAAAGAACGCACATGGTATAAACTCACTGATAAGTGGATATTATCCCAGAATTTCAGAATACCCAAGATACAATTCATAGACCACATGAAGCTCAATAAGAAGGAAGACCATAGTATGGATACTTCAGTCATTCTTGGGGGCTCAAAATACCCATGGGAGCAGATACAAAGTTTGGAGTAGAAACTGAAGGAAAGGCCATGCAGAGACTGCCCCACCTGGGAACCAATCCCATGTACAGCCACCAAACCCAGACACTATTGTGGATGCCAACAAGTGCTTGCTGGCAGGAGCCTGATATAGCTGTCTCCTGAGAGGCTGTGCCAGTGCCTGACAACTACAGAAGTGGAGGCTCATAGCCATCCATTGGAATAATTTTTTTTTAATTCTTTAATCTTTTTCGTTTACAGTTCAGTCATTACTCCATCCCAGTCCTCCCTCAGACTGTCCCTCATCTCATACCTCCTCGCATGTCTCCAAGAGGATGTCCCAACTCCCCTTACTCAACCCACTAGACCTCCTACTCCCTGGGTCCTCAAGTCTCTTGAGGATTAGGTGCATCTTTTTTCACTGAGGCTAGACCAGGCAGTCCTCTTCTGTCTATGTGTTGGAGGCTTCATATCAGCTGCTGTATGCTGCCTGGTTGGTGACTCAGTGTCTGAGATCACAGCCCTGCTGTTTATATGTTTTATATAATAGTGTGACTATGCACTGTCAAAATTCATTAAATATACTATATAATTAATATTTTTACTAAGACCAATAAGAGAAAAATGAAAATATGTAAATACTTGAATTCCAATATTAGATTATAAATTGTACAATCTTTTGACTGAATACTTCTAAATAATTTCAGCAGTTGGACAGATCCCAAAAAAGTTATATTAATACTCTGAGGATATGGGCAATATTTCCTGTTCTATACATTTTTCAAGTAACTAGATAAGGACAAAGAGATTACACAAATGAGACTATAATAAAATTGATGAAAAACACAGATACACTGCTATCTATAATAATTTAGTGTATTTTATTATATATATACATATTTGTATTATATATGTATACATATTATAAATACAATATAATTATCAAGGTTACTGAATTGATGTTGTTCCTATAATTATTTATTCAGTTACTAAGGTTATTTCTACATAGTTATTTCCTATTTTGAAAGGAAAATTTAAACACAAACTATATGTTGCAATGAATATGTGTCGCAAACCCCCGAACTCTGTCTGACCGGCAGAGATGGGGAAAA
>NC_034596.1:36070655-36094441 GCF_900095145.1 Mus pahari
AGGCAGTACAGGATCGTCCAAGTGCGCAGGCTCAGGTTAAACAGAGATCATGGTGGTCTCACTCGCTTCCCACAAATATGTATGTACTTAAAGTAAATTATAAGAAGATAAAAATGTAAGAAAACTTTAGTCTGAAGCTTAATAAAAACATTAAACTGTATTTTACTTGCATATAATCAAAACTGGCACATAAACAAAACTTAAACATATGGCACTCATGATGTTATTAAATGATCTTATGGATTGCACCAAGAACATTATATTAGGTGTTTTAAATTTAATATAAATTTCTGAGTTATATTTTTGTTGCTGTGATAAAATATACTGACAGAAGCCACAGAAATATTTATGTTGGTTCATAGGCACAGTCTCTTATGATGGGGTAAATTATGGTAGATCTCAACAAGTTGATAATTGAGATTAGCCATCACACTAAATCATTGACATTCTAATTGTTAGTAACATTATGTGTTGATTTTATGTTTGTTAAACTAGTACATATGATATTGCATTAAACATTCTAATCTTAGATTCAAATCGTTAGAAGTGGATAGGGATTGTGGCCAAGCTATTTAAGTATTGAAACCAGATGATTGAGACCCAATGTTTTGACTCATATGCAAATGCTATAAGTTAGTTAAGTCTTGTGTTATTCTACTTCTTCATCAAAATAGATTTCTTCATTGAAGGTGGGATTAGTATGTATCCTATAAGAGAGCATAGTATTAAATACTATGACATTTGTTTATTATGTTTCTCTTGGTTATAGACAATTCTAGAAGTATTAGCTTTATGAAAAATGATCTAGTTTTTTTGTACAAAATATAAACAGAATGTAATCATAAAATAATATACTACACTATTTAAAATCCTTTCTTGGGCCAGAAGTAGTAGCACATGCCTTTAATCCCTATAATCAGGAGGCAGAGTCAGGGAGATCATTATGAGTTTGATACCAGCCTGGTCTACATAATGAATTCCACAACAGCAAGGGCTACCCAGTATGACCATATCTTGGAAAAACAAACAAACAAACAAACAAACAAAAAAGCAGACAAACAAATTTTACTAAGAAACCTTTGGAAGAAAAAGAAATTTCCTACCAAAAGTATTAGCATACATACAGATATCCATGTATTTATATGAAGCAATAATCATAGCACAGTATAAGGGTATCCCATTCTAAACTCCCTACACTTCCCCAGTCCCTATGATCTCCATTGAAAAAAAATCAGACTAGGCACATAGTAAAAAGCATAGAAAATAGGGTTTCCTGTAGAGTATTTTAGAGCATGCTCAAGGGATAAACAATGGCCTAGAGGACTATTGTGGAGGAAAATGCTCCCAATAAGTAAGACTGGATAATATCCAGGGAGACCATTGTTTAAACAGGCTTTATATACTGTCTTGTGTTTCTACAATATATAGCTCCATAGTGAATATTACTCTGTCTAAGTAATTGGTATACTTATTTTAGATTAACCCTTAAGGTTAGAAGCAATGATATATCTTTTTCTTACCCATAAACCCTAGGTAGTATTTTTAGTATCTTTTGGAAAGTCATATTTCCACCTAAGGAGAGAGGACAGACTCAGATCACATCCTGTAAAACTGGAATCAAATACTGCAGTTTCGGTTCCTGGTTCTACAAGCCACTGAATATGAGAGAGAGGTCAGTGGACAATGGCCTACAAGTTTGTTGATACCCCAGTAGCTATCTCTGATCACTTCTACATCAACACAAAGGCTGACTGTGTTTCACTCCTCTCTTAGTTCTGAATCATGTAAAAGTACATACATGCTTCTGTTTTTCATAGAACTATTTAACCTAGAGAGTACCTTTAGGCTAAATCATCTAAATTCATGTCATATAAGTTGAGGGGAAAAGTCAGTATTTTATAAAAATATAATTAGCTGTTATAAAATTTAGTTTTATTTCCAAAGACTCATGCTAGTTAAGAAAAACATTTGAGGATCATCAGCTTGCCTGGTCCTCTGAAGACAACTCAGTATGAAGGCCGCCCAGTAGTTCTGCTGCACATTGTTCAATAGCTCAGGAACCTTCCCAAACTGCCACAGAACCTGGGAATCCCAAGGAGCCCAGTGGACTCAGGAAAAATCATCTCCCTCTCCCTGAATTCCCTTCTGGCTTGCACCTTCTGCTGGGGTAGATCCATATTTGTCACTGTGTGCAAAGCTCAAGTTCAACTGGATCAAGGACCTCAACATAAAACCAGATACACTAAATCTAATAGAAAAGAAAGTGGGAAAGAACCTGAACTCATTGGCACAGGGGAAAATTTCCTAAACAGAACTCCAATGGCTCAGGCTTTGAGATCAAGAATTGATAAATGGGACCTCATGAAAATGGAAAGCTTCTGTAAGGCAAGGGATATAGTCAATAGGAAAAACCAGCAATCTACACATTGAGAAAAAAAAATCTTCACTAACCCCATATTCAATAGAGGACTAATACCCAAAATATACTAAGAACTCGAGAAGCTAACCATCAAAACATCCAAACAACCCAATCAAAAATTGGGGTATAGAACTAAACAGAGAATTCACAACAGAGGAATCTTAAGTGGTTGAGAAGCACTTAAAGAAATAGTAAAAGTACTTAGTGATCAGGGAAATGTCAATCAAAATGATCCTGAGATTCTACTTTACACCAGTCAGAATGGCTAAGATCAAAAACCCAGGTGACAGCATACGTTTGCAAGTATGTAGAGAAAAAAAGAACACTCCTCTATTGCTGGTGAGATTTGGAAGTCTTACAACCACTCTGGAAATCAATTTGGTGGTTCCTCAGAAAATTGGAAATAGATCTACTTGAAGACCCAGGCGTTCCACTTTTGGGCATATAGATGCCCCATCATGCCACAGGGGCTTATGTTCCACTATGTTCATAGCAGCCAGATAGTCTAGAAACAACCCAGATGTACCATAACAAAGAATGGATACAGAAACTGTGGTTCATTTACACCATGGAATACTACTCAGCTGTTAAGAACGAAGACATCATGAGTTTTGCAGACAAATGAATGGAACTAGAAAATATCATCTTGAATGAGGTAACTCAGACCCCAAAGGACATAAATGATATGTACTCACTAATAAGTGAACATTAGCCAAAAAGAACATGCATACCCAGGATACAAGCCATAGAACTCAAGAAGGTTAAGAAGCAGAAGGTCCCAAGTGAGGATGCCTCAGTCCTACTTGGGAGGGAGAATAAAGCAATCAAGGGAGACAGAGGGAGAGAAGGCATTAGGTGGGAGAAGGGCAGGGAAAGAAAAGAGTAACATTACCAGGTAATTATGTGTGTGTGTGTGTGGGGGGGACAGGACTGAAGCCCTGAGGGCCAGCAGAAAGAATGAAAACAGGCAACCTCAGTAGGTAGGATGTTGGGGGGACCCTCTAGAATGTACCAGGACTTGGGAGGTAAAAGAGTCTCTGGAATCAAAGGGATGGACCTTAGATGAAATTCCCTACAGTGGAGAGAGGGAACTTGTATTGTCCACCTCTAGTAGAAAGACAGGACATCAAGCAGAGGGAGGAGGTTGTCATCCCACAGCCCAAAACTCTGACCCATAATTGTTCCTGTCTAAAAGAACTGCAGAGAAAAATTGTAGAAGAGCCTGAGGGAAAGGAGGTCCAGTGACAGGCCCAAATTTAGATCCAGCTCAAGGGAAGGCCCCAAGGCCTGACACTTACTGGTGCTATGGTATGCTTACAGACAGGGGCCTATCATGACTCCCGTCCAACAGTCCTAACAAGCAGCTGAAAGAATCAGATACAGATATTTACACCTAACAAATGGACAGAAGCTGATGCCCCCTGTGGTTAAATTAGGGAAAAGCTGGAAGAAGCTGATGAGGAGGGCAACCCAATAGGAAGACCAGCATTGCCTGGTCCGGCCTCAGTGAAAGAAGATGCACATAGCTCTTGAGAGACTTGAAGCCCCAGAGAGTAAGGAGGTCTGGTTGGGTGGAGGTGGAGGTGATGGAGACTGGATGGGGAGGTATGGATGAATAACAGTCAAAGGATGGACAGGAAGGGGGATAACTACTGGACTATAAAAAATGACTAAAAATAATAAAAAAGAGAAGAAAACCATTTGAACACTAGGTTGAATATATGTATTACTAATGAATTAAAGTATTAAAGTAAATTTTGCTTAAACATTTTATTTGCATTTACTTGCTTAATGTGTTGGCTTACCTACCAACACACCACAGACACATGCACACACACACACACACACACACACACACACACACACATGCAATAGGTGCATGTAAAATTTATAGAACAACTTGTAGGAACTTCTTTTCTCCTTAAATTATTTGGGTCTAGGATATCAAACTCAAATATTTGGACTCAGTGATAAATGTCTTCATTCCTATCTCTGAAGCATACTTTTATTTCTATTTCTACAAATGATTAAGTCATGTTCATAATACTTCAAGATGAGTTATGAAGCAGAACCTCAATAACATAATGTATCTTATTAACATAATATATATGCTATTATTATTGATAAGAATCAAAAGACTGTAAATATATAATAGCATATAAGAACAATTGGAAGATTAAAATTGATAAAGCACCCCTGTTCAAGCAATCATTTTTATGAGGTCATTTAATACGACATTTTTAATGTCATTGTAATATACAGACAAAAAATTATTCACTATAAGATCAAATGAATGGTTTTAACAGGAAGAGCTATTTGGACTGTGTAGGTCACATAGACAATTAAGCTTTTCCTTGATCAACTCTTCAGGCTGGAGGCAGAGAAATTTCACAATAAAAAGCCATTACAGAAACATTAGAGTTCAGTTTTAAGTGATTTAATTGAGCCTAGAATGAGGTTTCCTTTAGCAAACACATTTTCTTATCTTAATATCCATATTTATCTCCCAGCCAGTAGAGACTGAGCAGGTTAATTGAAGAAATGCCTTCTGTTTTCTGCAAGTACCTTCAAGGACAAACACTATGCAGATGGCTGATTTTCAACAGTGAGGATAATGATAATAAATTCCATTATGAAATTTTCACAATCATACTGTAGCTACCTTTACAACAATGTGCTATTAAACCTGCCTTCTGCTTGCCTCCCTGTTTTTAGGGCATATTGCTTGTGGCTATCAGCGCCATTACAGATTTTCTGCCTCTTCCTTTCAGGTTATCTATTTTTCTTGAAGTTAAAGGAATCTTTATTTTAGCTCAATAAAAAAATTAAATTACTGTAAAAGGGAGAATAAAATGCTGTTCAAGCTACAAACCAAAAAAAAAAAAATCCATTTTCTCTTAAATCATTCTTCTTTAAACTGTACTCATTTTTAATCAGATGTAATTGTTTAAATATCTTAAGAATAATATGTTTATTTTATTTAAATTTATAGATGGTATATTAAGGCAGGTATTTATTAATCAGAAACAATCTGTTCTTGTATAAACATGACATTTAAAATTCGTATTTGGTTCTGTTCTATATCAGTGCAATTGAAAATCTAAATAATGTGCTGTATTGAGCAGTGAAGCAATGTGAACATATTTATGTAAGCCTTATAAAGAATCATAAAGAACACAGTGTTATGCAAAGTAGCAGGACTCCTTCAAGGAATGAGTTGCTCTTCTGGTTTCTAAGAAAACAATGAAGACAGTCACGAGAGAATATGTATGTCCCTTTTTCTGGTAAACTAGTGACCTCAATAATAAAGTAATGGCTTGGAATATAAAATATGGCATTTTCAGGGACTCTATGTTGACGTCCATGGTTAAATCAATTGTTTTGTGCTCCACATCCATCCTGGAGACAACCAAATAAATGACTAGACCATATTGCAGTCTGCTAATTTCCCACATAAAAGTTCAACTGCAGAATTACAATTTCTCTGTCATAGATTTCTTATTTCATGTTCTAAATCCTCTTTTGTTGCATTTTCTGCAGCTCTTTAATTACCTAGCTTAGGGTTTTTCATAATGTGTGTACCTTATAAAATTTGAGCTAAATAGCTTCATTAATTTGTCTTATTGATTATTGCTTGCTCGAGTAACTTTACAACACAAATTACCTTCTTTGAAATATAGGACAGGATTCTTTATGCCTCAGATTTTAAAATTATGCTTTTTGTCCCTAAATGAATTATTTAGATTTTCCTATCTCTATTCACGTATAAAATCATTTATAAATCAGGAAATTAAAATTAATTGTGAGCTAGGTACTCAAAGTTTTCACCTCAGAATTTACATTTTGAATGAGAGATGATACACTCGTTATAAAAACCACTGTCCACGTGTGTGTGTGTGTGTGTGTGTGTGTGTGTGTGTGTGTGTGTGTGTGTGTATATATATATATATATATATATATATATATATATATATATATGATGTGATCTACAGGTATTGTATTCCTTGATTGCCTCAGCCACTGTTTTATCAGGTACATACTGTAGGTTTTCTGTTTATAAGTGAATAAGATAAAATATGAAAAGGCAATTTTACAAAGGCCACATCTCCTTGACCTAGTCGGGACTTGAAGCATCTGTTTGTGTAAAGACAGAAAGCACCTGGGGAAGACTTGTGGCGTGGCTTCCCAGCAGTAAGCATTAGTGATCTGTGTTGTTGCCTTCCTCTGCTGTAAAAGATAAGAGTCAAATTAGATGACTTCTAGGGCCCATTCAAATCTAATATCTGAAGGTTGTTATTTTTAAAGAGAACACAAGAGAATTATATCTTTTCTGTATGTCTTCTAACTTTCCAACCTACATACAGTATTCATAGCTTTAAAACCAATAATAATAATAATAATAAAAAAGTTCTCAGGGGAGTGTTCAGTTTAGAAAGCAGTTCTTCTCATAACTCAAGTTAAAATTAATAAGAATTAAATCAAGATACTAGGAATTTGAAGAATTTGATTTTTTTCTGAACTTTAGAACATTCAAAATTGAATGTAAGAATATATTTTTTTATGGAGTCTATATCCTTTAAAATCTGACTTTATAACAAAATGAAATGGTTCGTTTTTGTTTTTATTTTTGTTTTTTTTTGATGATGATAGTCATGAATACTACTACATAAAATTAGCATGGCATGTAATTTCTGAATATCAGTTTGCAATGATAAAGAAAAATGTATCTACCTTTTTAAACAAGTAACGTGATAATACCTGATTATTTTAGCTGTATTGTGTTTTGGTTAAGAATTACATTATTGAGAGGAGTGGCACTTGGGTGTGAGGGTTTTCAAGGCCCCAGTGTCCGGAATTCCAGGGTGGGAAGACAGGAGTGAGTGGGTTGGTGGGGGAACACTCTCATAGAAGGAGGGGGAGGGAGGACGGGATACGGGTTTTGGGAGGTGAGACCTGGAAATGGGAAAACATTTGAAATGTAAATAAAGAAAATATCCAATAAGAAGAAAGATAGAAAGAAAGAAAGAAAGAAAGAAAGAAAGAAAGAAAGAAAGAAAGAAAGAAAAGTGAATTAAATTATTGATAGTGATAATAGCTGAATTAAAACTGTTATGATTTTAGGAATGCAGTCACATCCAGAGTTTGTAAGGAATTACTTTTCTTAAGCCTTTCTTAGTCCAATATTCTCAAGAATGGCCAAGGGAACACAACAACAGGCTTCTTAGGACTAGGAATATCTTGATGTTCGTTGTTTGTGGATCGACAGGTGAGATTCTTGGGACTTTATTAATTGTATTTGGAGTCTAGAAACCCAATGTGGAGTAGTCCTGGGGTCGATGTTAGTTATGCTGTGCTGTTCAATTTGTGAGTGATAAATGTGAATGGATAACTAAGGTCTGTGGACCAGGCCAAGAGAGTTACATAATTATAGTGTTACATGTATCCAATAGCAAACTAAACACAGGGAGAGTCAAAATCCTGCATCTTCAAGTCATACGTTATTGTACTTATTCCTCTGCTTTATTTATTCATAACCTTTTGGCTGTGAAAAACAGTGCTATAAACATTTAGAAATATTTAGGGACGTATAAGTGAACTATATAAATGACAGTTTTGTTTTGCTTTTGCCACTATATAGACCTTTTAATTTTGGCTTTTTCTAGGAAAGAATTGTTGTTTTAGATTATTTTAGAGTGAGATGTCATGCGTTGACAGTGAAAGGGGTTTAGATGAAAATTAAGACTGTTTCATTTAAGCTGCAGGGATGGCTGCGTCAATATGTTTGCCATACTTCCATGAGCACCTGAGCTTAGATCCCTTGGGATGTACAAACAGAGTGAGATTCATGTCTGTAATCCCAGGGACAGGAAGATCCTCAGGATATTGTGGCAAGGACAATGCAAACCAATGAATACTAGGCTCTTGAATGACCAACTTCAGAGAACAAAGTGACACACACATACATTCCCCCAAACTCAGGTGTTTTGATGTACCGTATATCTATATGTTTTTACGGATGAGTGTTTCCAAGGCGGTTTTAATTTTCTCTCACTGTTTTAATTTGTAAAGATATTAATTTGGATGTTTCTTTAAATCTAATTGCAGGAACATGCTACAGAAAGAAAGAGAGTCCTGTGAAGTCTTCTACAAGTTTCCTTACAAAGTGGACAACCCTGTAGTTGTAAGAGTGAGAGAGAATTGAGCATCTGTCATTTGTCCTCAGCTGAAGATCTTCCTTCTCCTTTACCAGGCTTGATCATTCTGTCAGAAGAGATGGTGTGTTTGTTTGTTTGTTTATTTTGGTAAATTTCAGCAATATTGCCATCAATTTTTTAAGTGCTTAAATAGAGTACAATAGTTGTTACTATTATTTCAATATCTTAAGTCACTTCTGTTTTGACCATGTGCAGATGCTAGTATTAAAAATATTTAATACATGCCGGGTGTGGTGGCACATGCCTTTAATCCCAGCACTCAGGAGGCAGAGGCAGGTGGATTTCTGAGTTCGAGGCCAGTCTGGTCTACAAAGTGAGTTTCAGGACAGCCAGGGCTATACAGAGAAACCCTGTCTCAAAAAAAAAAAAAAAAAAAAAAAAAAAAACAAACTTTTTAAAGAATGCTCCATTATCACCAAGGAACTGACGCTGGATGGCATTGGCCCATGTCAGGCTGCTGGACCCTGCTCTGGACGGTGGGGAAGGTGCCGTCTCAGCTCTGACTCCAGGGCACCACAGACCTCTGGGTACTGCAGAAGATCCTGCTCTGGGGTCTCTGGGCCTCCCGGAGGTCAGAGACACAGATTCTCAGTCTCTGTCATCCCAGACAAAGTGAGGGTCCCCGGGAGCAGCTTGGTCAGCCCTGGGGCAGAAGGGAAAAAAGGGGGTGGGGGAGATGGCTCTGGGTGGTTACTGGGTAGGCAAGAGCCCTTGGTCCAGTATGGTGGGAGATTAGATGCAGCTCTTTAGGGGAAGGCCTATCCCATCGCTCCAGCATGGGGAGTCTAGATGAAAGGAGACAGTCCATGGTTTTAGAGCTTTATTGTAGAAAACAGAAAGAGAGAGAAAAGATAGAGAAGCAGAGACCAACCATGGCCACGTTGAGAGAGAGAAGGGAGGAGGAGAAGGAGATTGAGAGGTGAGAGTAAGAGAACAAGAGCTTAAGAGAGACAGGGAGAGACAAGAGAGAGAGAGAAGGGGCCAAGCAGGCCCTTTTATAGTGGGTTGGGCTACCTTGTTGTTGCCAGGTAACAGTGGGGGTGGAGGCTGGACAGCCTACGTGAGTGATGGCCACAGAATTATGGACCTGGGACTTGTGCCAGGAGCCAATGTCTAGGAGCATGGCAAATGGAACTTCTGTCCCTTGTAGATTAATCTGCTGGGTCTCCGGGGTTTAAACCTAGCTCAACCAGAAAACAGACTGCCTTTCACAGTCCCACACTCCATTGCTTTCCCTACATTTTGGATTTCAAAACAAGAGTAAAGGGGAAGACAAACAGCCCCTGTGCTAAATAGTTATGACAGCACTAAACAATGGCAGACCGCTGGAGGCTGGTGCAAGAAGACCATGAGGCAGAAGTCCACCTTGGAACATGGGAACCTTCCAGATGCTGGCGATACTTGATGGAGTGAGTCTGAAAGCAAAGCTCAATGGATATAAACATATTTCCTTATCAGAGCATGTTTCTCTAAAGTGGAAATTACTTCCTAACATTGTACCTACTACCTGAAAGTATGAAACTTTAGAATTTACTCCTTGTAATTTTAATGATTTGTGTGTCTATGGGGTACTTAGCCAAAATAAAAAGCAAGCAAAACAAAACAAAACAAAAGAAAAAAGAAAAAAAGAGAAAGTATTGAAAGACAAAAATACATGGTACCACCATTTATTAGATTTTTGGTACTTAAAATTCCTGGTTGTATCTTAGTATATTATATATTTTTTAAACTAAAATATTGATCCTTTATTTATCACGATGATTATAGTAAGTTTTTTGGTAAACTGATATCTATTAAATAATTGGTAAATGCTTTGTTCATTCATTAGTCCTTGTTTACCTAAAAGCTATGATCATCTTATATAAACAAATAAAGAAATGTTGCATCATTAATTCTAGTGGCTTCTTTCTCTTCCTTTTGAATTGTCGTTTTTAGGGTTTGACTTTCTTATATTTCTATCTTGTTTAACAATGACTGTACAAGCCCTGTAATTGGTCATAAATATGTTAGACATAAAAAAACACTCAGAGAAAGGCATAGTTACAGGTATGTATTACAAATAATATTGAAGAGAATTAAGGTTATTTTTAGCTCAGAATCTGAAAACTAACAATAATGTGAAAGTGCTGTTCAGTGTGTGTGTGTGTGTGTGTGTGTGTGTGTGTGTGTGTGTGAGAGAGAGAGAGAGAGAGAGAGAGAGAGAGAGAGAGAGACTTTCTGTGTATGGCACGAGCTATTCAAACACTTAGAAATTCTCCTGCTTGACACTTCTGAGAGTGTGTGTGTGTGTGTGTGTGTGTGTGTGTNGAGAGAGAGAGAGAGAGAGAGAGAGAGAGAGAAAGAAAGAAAGAACAGGTTTGTGTGTGTGAGTGTGTATGTGTGATTGTGTGTGTGTGAGAGAGAGGGGGAGAGGGAAAAAGAGAACAGGTATGTATGTGAGTGTGTGTGTGAGAGAGAGGGGGAGAGAGACCAGGTGTGTGTGAGTGTGTGTGTGTGTGTGATTGTGTGTGTGAGAGAGTGAGGGGGAGAAAGAGAGAACAGGTGTTTGTGAGTGTGTGTGTGAGAGAGAGAGGGGGAGAAAGTGAGAACAGGTATGTGTGTGTGTGTGTGTGTGTGTGTGTGTGTGTGAGTGTGTGTGTGTGTGTATGTGTGTGTGTGTGACTGTGTTTGTGTGAGTGTGTGTGCTTTTATGCTACTTATCATTTCCATTCTATTACAGAACAGTAACATGAACATAAACTATAGCTAGATCAGATGATGGTAGAAATGGAGATGCTGCTAACCGTCTATGAGCAATGTGGATGTCTGTGATTTCTTCTGGCTAACCATTTTCATATCACTATGTGTGGGGCCAGAGACTGAGTAACCAGAGATAGAGTGTATGTATTCTCATAGAAATAACAAGCAGGCTTCCCCAGAATTTATATTCGACAAAGTGGTGCTGATATGTTGAAATCACAGAGGATATTTTGTAGGAAGACTGAGAGCCATTAAAACACACGTATCAGTGTAAGCATCACAGGAAAGTGAACACGCACCTTAATTGCCAGCAGGTTTTGCATACATTGGATCATGTAAATTGATGTTATATTTTTATTATCCAATACATTACTTTTATCACATGACTCAAAAACCGTCTTTATCTGTGTCCTGATTAGTTACAACTACACACCAGTTTTCTTCTTCATCATCAGTTCATTGCCTTTGTAGTTTATCATATCCTCCATCCAGTCACCTGCTCTAAGTCACCAAGCAGGGATGAGGCAAGAGAGAGCATTAAATGGATGAGGTGAGTGGGCAGCGACTGAGTAGCCAGCTAGAATATAATTTAGTAATAAAGAGAGGGTAGTCAGGCATCAGATTTCTGAGGGAGGGACAAATGTACACTAAATGATAGGAATTGCAGACAGTGCAGCTCAAAGTCTCAATGACAGCTACTGATGGCTGCACTGCCTCCCCCACCACCTGATCATAACTCAGCCAGCAGTTAAACAGCTGGGAAGCCCTGTCTCCCTTTCCTATTTCCCCCTGTGTTCCAAGGGCTATAGTAGCAACAGCAGCCTCAGCAGCCAGGCAGCAGGGCTATATCTTGCAGCCAAGCAGACCGCCGCCGCCTCATCACCACACACACACACACACACACACACACACACACACACACACACACACATTGCACACACTTCCCGAATCAACGCGTTGTCACACAAATCCTGGACCATGACAGATGAGAGAAGAGCAATAGGCACGGACAACAGGTATTTCCTCTCTGACAAATTCAGTTTCATTCCCCCCCGATGCTTTTTGGTCTGCATAAGGAAAGAAGCCTAAGCGATACCTAAGCCTGTGCGGACTACCAGAGGACTGGAGGTGGCCTTGGCAGGGGAGGGTGAAGTGGGAGGAGTGAGATGTGGGGAAGAGAAGATGCCAAAATTGACTTTCAGGCTCCGGAAGCCTACAGCTCTCAGCCTCCGCTGTTTTTGAGTTGCAAATGATCTGGGAGTGGTGGGTTGCAGGCAGCCCGTGCCATCGCCTGGAAGAAGACTTCCATCTTTCAGTCACTAGTTCCAACGGGCCGTGTGTTCTGGAAGGGGGTGGCAGCAGGGAGGAGGATGCTCTGAGCAGAGTTCTTGAAGCTTTGCTCTTGGGGGAAGCCGGTCTGTGGGGGAGCCTTCTGACTGAGCGGAGAGCGTGTGAATTGGAAAGGATCCTGAGAGCTGGCTGGTCCCAGTTCCTCTCCGGAAAAGCTGTCGCTCTCGCTTCAGAGATGCGCCTAGCCTTCGCCTGCATCACGCTGCAGTAAGTTCAACTCAGCACGGTTGGCAGTTTGAGTGGCCTCTGGGTATGTGGTGCGGGGGAAGGGAAGCCGAGAAGAAATGGCGAGGAAAGTTAGGAAAGCAGCAGAGCTTCAGATTTTATGCAAATCTGAAAGCATTTTGTGTCCCTCACTTCTGTGCTAGTTATTGGTAGCCTTGCTGTTATCTGCAGCAGAGAACCTAATGTTAGCTAAGTAAGTCTGGGGAAAGTGCTCGATTTATTGTGATTCCAGGCAAAGAGATTGGCGAGCGAGTGTGACCTCCTGAAAGTTACGGATGAGAGGGAAGGTGGCCTGTGGGGGCGGATGGTGAGGAATCAAAGAAGCCGGCTTCGATTTTTAAATTCCCCCGATTGTCCTAAATTCCATTCTAGATTCATTTCCTATTTTGTACATAAACAAACAAATAAAACAAGCATGTCGTTTACTTACTTTTATAACATTAAAACTAAAGATGAACTTGATCTATAGCTAGCTGCTTAATGACAGTCTGGGAGACACGGATGATCTGGCTAAACATTCCGATTGTTCTCCGTGGGTGGGGTGGAGAGCCTCCTAGGTTCCTAGGTTCTTACTGCTACCATAGTCTCCAGCTCCTAACCAGTATCACTTGAAATACTTATGATTTGAAAGGGATGATTTTACATGTAGATGCCATTGTACTTAGCTACTTAACAGGGCTCTGTTTGCTGGCAGAAGAAAATGAAGGCTTAAGAACTTTCCAAAACAACTCCAGCCAGTTTATTCAAAGTGCAGATAACCAACTCTTTTAAAAATAGGTCAGCATGGGCCAGCCTATTGTAAAGCAAATTACCGAATAAACAAGGATGTTGGCAGAATCCTAAAGGTCTTTTTTTGATAGGAAAGTAGAAATAATTAACTTAAAACAGTTGGGATTATCTGACCAGTTTTTCTTTCATGGAAAATGCCCCCCCCAACCCATTTTTTTTAATGACAGGAAAAACACAACTGAAAAGAGAAATAAAGAGTATCTTCATTAGAAATGATGTCTTCCACTTAGTTGAAGGTTTGCTAGAGAAATGACGGTTTTGTTGTATTTTATTCCAAGAAATATTATAGTTACGGTGGAAGGTACCTAAAGCAGACCCCAGGACTTGAGAATCTTCCAACAGACAACTGCACATGCAGTTGGTTTTATAGGTCAAAGTGGTTTTGAACTTTTGAGGTAAAGTCTGTGGCCAGATGTGACTTACACCTGTTCTCCTATGCAGCTCTAAATCAGAAGGATTATTGAATTTGAGGCCAGACCAAGTTACACAGGGATTTCTAGATTATGGAGCGTGACACTGTCTAAAAATTACAAAGAGAGAAGATACTAAAATTAGTAATTGTGAAATGCAATATAATTCTGAAATCCGCTGTTATGAGAAAAGAGGAAATCCAAGGCTGCATTTATCCTGCCCGTTTAGTTTAAAATTGTATGACTCTTTCCCTAAACCATCCAATCTATTACTTTATTACAAATAAGACAGGTCAAGGAGTAACGAGGATTGTTTTAACTAGTCAGCTACTCATCTCAGAATTCTCTAAACATAAAGGCTCACTCAGTGTTTGGGCAATTTTTGTTCTTGCAATATTCAACTATTTAGAGATCCATTCTGTCTACCAAAAACTTCCATGCATAACCTCTAAATGTAACCCTGAGTAGCTTATGACCTAGGAAATATGTTTGCCATGGTTCTGCATATGCAGGGTAAATGTTTTACACAGCAGTGGAGGGAGGGAGGGAGAGAGAGAGAGAGAGAGAGAGAGAGAGAGAGAGAGAGAGAGAGAGAGAGAGAGAGAGAGAGAGAGAGAATATCTTTACTGTAAGAATATGCTGTGATGAGTTTCCAAGCAGTTCCATAACACTATGACAACAGACACTGAGTGCTTGAAATCAGATATTCAGCTAATTGAAGAAAAACCTGGCTAAGAATCCCACAGCCATCTATCAAGAGTTCTTCAAGAAAGAAGCTTATTGGGGCCAAGTTATAGCCATGCCTTACTTCATGCTTCCCAATTTTGTCATACTGCAAGATGACAGTATTGTATCTGGGAAGATGATAGTTAAAAATGCTTTGTAGAAATCTTATTTTAATTTTTAAACCATTATTAGCAAAATTTGTTATGACCGTGCCTGGCCTAGGCATGAAGCTGTGACTCCCACATTGCCTTGCATGCTTTTGAAAGAAAGAAATATCTGTCCTCAGAAATCTCAAAGTTAGTCCCTGAATCTAAATCTACCTATTAGTAACTACCGGGGTTATACACAGGCAAAGGAAACCATTTGAACATTATCCTTTTCTGGATGGCTTCCGGATCAGAACTGTACTTGTCTATGCATGACAGCTACAGAACCTCCACAGAAGCAATACCCCCAGCCACGAGCATCTGCCCAGGGGAAGCTTGAGGCAAAGTCGGGGATGATATTCTTTCCACGTCCTGTAGGATTTTCTCTTTCCTGAACCCCTGACATGAAGTTTAACCTCAAATAAGAGTTCTGTGGGTAAAGCATGTTGAATGAGTTATCTTATCGACAGTGTAGAAGCTATAGAAGGAAGATACTTGTCTACCATTTAAAAGAAAATCCAACCCAGGGTTGAATTTAAAAAGAATATATTGAAAGTAATAGAGTTGACAGTGGTAGGCTGTGATAACCTCCCTGGTGTGCCTCCCACTCCTAGTCACTCTGCTACCTGCTCTATTAAGAAAGAATTGTGCTGTGACGCAGTCGGCTTCAGTGTATCGTTTTTCTGAAGGGGCTGAGATTTGGACGTACTTGAGAAATCATGCTAGGTAAGAGAGATTGCCTTGCTCTCTACGTACTCAAGATTCAAACCACAAAAATTGGAATCTAACTTGACCCCAAGTCTGAACTTGGCATAGTCACCGTTCCAATTTCTGGCTTTACAAACTGTGGAAACAAAACTGGGCTAGGCGCCAGGAATCAGAAGATGATGGAGCTAAGATGGGAGGAAGTGATCTGAAAGATCCAAGAGGGAACTCCTCCATAGGCGGCTGCTGTATAAATATGGGTACCTCTTTTATCCTGCGAGACATGGAAATACAAGTTCTTTGGGATGTGTTTGTGGTAGACTTTAAAGTCAAGGATAAAGCAGAGACTCAGACATCCTATGAAGTTTGGTTATAAAAATTAATTAGTTTTCCCTTTGGGCAATCCTTACTTTTTTTTTTTTTAAGGAAAAGAAAACAGATAAAGAATACTGTGTGGAAGGGCCAGGTGACAAGATGAAGTGATGACAACATGGAATACCGCTGCTTCTTGCATAATCATTTCCTAAAATTTTGTCAGCAAACTAAAGGCCACCTTTACCTAATGAGGATAAAACCAAAATGATTCCCTTGGGTAAACTGTCACATGTGAAGGAGCCTAACCTGGCTACTGTCACTTATCTTCTTCCCACAGATGAGGAAAACAAGTAAGAGTGCAGTGAAAATGGTATAGGCTTAGAGCCAAACAATATTCCAGGATTGGTCTTTCCCAGCATGCTAAATTTAAACAGCAGACTTTTATTTTTCCTTACGGATTATCTGAGCCAACAATTTGAAATGAACGGTTCGCTTTTTAACAGGAAGTTTGCATCGATGGTAAATTTACTTATAAAAACACTATAAAGTCATTCAAAACACATTTAGTTCCCTCTGTAGTTTGGGTTGTGAATCTATTAAGCTAAATTTTTGGGACTTAAAGTGTGTTTCATATTTTGGGAGAGATATTTCTCTGCATTAATAAACTAACTTGGTGGATAGGACTTGCATCAAAGCACAAAATTAATTTCTTATGTCCAATTTGTACAAATAGCGTGAAGGTTAATTTACATGGTATTCTCTGTATAGCTGTGTTTTGACTTTGCATGTTTTTGAGTTAGATGTGGAAATCTCTATCTATGTTTCAGGTCTCCTAATTCCTGGGTATTTTAGATTTCTTATTATGTTATAGGGGATAGGAATAATATGATAAATTAATATATTATATTCAAATCACAAATTAAAATTATGTATTGACATCTAATTTGGGGGGTTCAAATATTAATTTATCTTTAGGCAGAAAATAAAACCAAATGTTGGCATAATGACATCAGAGGAGCTCTGTCCTTTGGTAGTAGCATGAAGTTGAAAACCATTTATTTGGAGACCGGTTGTCAAATAGTACAAGTTGGTCTCCAATTCATGATGTAGCTGAAGATGCCATGAAATGTCTGATATATCTTACTGTACTTTCTATGCTGACATTGTATTGTGTGCTACCACATCTGGTATCTGTGGTACTCAAAATCAACCCAGGACTTCTTGCAAAGTAAGCAACACTCTGTTGTCTAAGCTACATCCCCGGCTTGAAACAAAGCTTCCAAATTGTTTTATGTCTTAGATTTACTGGAGAAAAACTTTGTAGACAGTTTTAATCTAACCATAAGTAACCCATGAACATGCTGTTCATGTCTGTCAGCAGAACCTTGCATTCAACATTACCACCAGAGAATTACACCATAGTTAATAAAGGGAAAATCAGACTTCAATCTGTCTTCCAAGCGAAGTGCGCTCAGTTCTTGTGATAATTTAAATTCTATTTTTTTCTTTACATATTTAAATCCCATGACTATGTGAGTTGGACCTAGCACATGGCTTTTCAAGTGGGAGGCTTGATTCATAGTCCCTTCTGAGGTCAAATCATTCTATAATATTCTTCCCTCTAATGCCCATAAATCAGTTACCACATACGAATTTTAATCAGTAGGAGGACAGGTCGGAAGAGAATTGTGTTAGCTATTTAAAATGTCTTTAGAGTTTCATTAAATGAGTAATCACAGTATGATGTTCCCCTAGCAAAGCAGCTGGTCCTTGCTTTATAATGTATTTTCTTTGCCTTTCGATAATTCCACATTTTGATTGTTCATGATGAGATAGAAATATAGATAATGGTTTGGAAAAAAATCAACCTCACATAAAACTGCTCAATATGCAAATATGCTAATTTGAATTTCTTTTCATTTATTTCTTACACATTGTGAAATAGAGTTTAACATTTCTGACTCTGTTCAAAATGCCTGCCTGGACTCAATTCTTAATGCTAGATTAAACATCAGTCCAATATTTAAATGTGGCTCAGATTCCTTTTAAAATAGCCAGGATAAAAATAAAACCCACTACATATAAATATTTGCTTTATATGTATAAGTGTGTATGTTGAGACTTTAGGAAAGAATATTCATAATAAATACACAAAATATATGGGGCAGTGCAGAGTGCCCAAGAGAAAAGGGGCATGTCACATGAGCTCAAAGTCCTTCACTTCCATCTTCAGTGTCCACATGCAACAAAGCATGCCCGCCTCTGTATCTCCAGTGCTGTGAGTGGTAGAGACAGGGATACTCCTGTCTCTAAGAACTCACTGTCTTCCAGGAACTCACTGGTCAGCCAGTCTAGCTGAATCAGTTAACTCTAGATTCAGTAAACAAACAAATAAACAAACAAATAAAAAAAACTAATGGTAAGCTACACAGGAAGATGCTGAAAGTCAACTTCTAGCCTTCATACCCACACAAATGTGCCCCCATCCATACACATGTACAAGCATATACCCCCTACAATTATACCATACATGGCACACATATCCACTCACACATATCCACATGCCCCACTTATACACATCTGTATAGATACGAGAGAGAGAGAGAGAGGGAGAGAGAGAGAGAGAGAGAGAGAGAGAGAGAGAGAGAGCAGACAGAAGGGTGAATCACATTAACTATTTCTAGTCCCGCATGACTTGGAATCTTGTTTCAGATATATTAAGAAAAAAATGTCCTAAAGGGACTCTAACTGTATACACCCTTATTTTTCTTTATATTAATTAAATCAGTGATACTTGCAAAGTTATTTACCATCTCACATTTTCTTTCTATACTGTCTTCATTATTATTTTACTCAAAATGATTTTCTTGAAATATTTAAAAAGAGGTTACTGATGACGCAGGTAAATCAGGAATGCGTTGTAAACTTCACCCAAAGGGGTAAATAACGCACAAACCTTAGAAATTATAAAACCATTTTTCTTTCTAACGTTCTGAAAACACACTCATGCTATCTATTGAGTATATCAGATAGCATTCTGTTTTGTTCTATACTGATTAGTCTGCTGTTGTTAGCTATGTGTACCTCTTATGTGAGGAAACCTATTGCCCAGACAGACAGCCTTTGAGTTATATATGAACCAAAAGGAATGGAGTGTGCTATGGGAGACCATTACAGAATTCTTGACCTGAAAACAGAACCTGAAGAAAGATGAGTTGGTGGTTTATTCAGCAACCTGTTTTGCTGACACTGAGAACATAAGGGAGTCTTTCTTCCTTGGCTGTTAACCAAATTTTTTTCTTTCCTGGCTAATGAAGAGTGGGAGACCTGGAAAAGTCTCATTTGTCTGGACTTTCTTCAAGTGGATTTTGAGTTCTGTAAACAATAGCCAGTCAATTCTGGGATGTTTAAGGGTCATGGGAATGGAGTTACTAAGATTGCCACATCAAGAGACAGACACGTTAACACCATGCCCCTTTATCTGATTTTATTCTTCAGCCATTGATAGATTCCCTTTGTGAAGCATTCTGCCAGGGTCAGCAAAGGATGAATCAGGAAATGAAAGAAATCCTTACAGTGCTAAAAGTTGCCATAACTCTAGTAACTGGGAAGGGCCCAAGGAAACATACATAATACAGAGCCAAGTACATGATTTATTCATATAATCTTACTTTGATAAGAATTAAGAGTTGATACTAACAACAGAGGAGCCAAGTTGCATGGAAAGAATCTGGTTGCCAGAACCGCTAGAATGACTCTCTCAAAGCTACCTGCCTGACTCCATTCTGTTGCTTTTCATTGTGGCTCTGATCTCTGGAGCTTCCAGCAAGGCTAGAAGGTGACAGTGAGTTCAGGGGATTACACCTAAGCTGAAGTAATCATTTAGACCAAAGTTGATGCATTCACAGTTAATCGCATTCTCTGAATTCTTAAACAGAACATTTTCATTCAGTCAAAAACATGACTCCTACATTACCTTCTCTTTTCCCTTTATATTATGGAATTATTCAGCTTTGGACAGCTTTGGAAGAATAGAAAAATGCAAGTACTTAATGTTGCTTAGTAACTTCTCTCATCTGTCATTTAGAGCCGCACATTAACAACTGTAACTTCCCCACACTTGTCCCAAATTACTAGAATCAAGAGAGAGCACACAGCTGATGAGTCACATTGCTATCCTGTTGTTCTTAATAAGAGATCTGAATACCAGGATGGGTGTTCTATTGTTACATAAGCTTGTTTGTCGCCGCATATGTTAGAACTTTCTATTTGCCAAACAGAAGTCCCTGCTTGTCACCTGTTAAAGAAGGGTAGCATAGAACCCGTTCAGAGAACAATGATTTCTACTTGTTTAAAGCAGAGACTCTCAACCTGTGGGTCACAACCCTTTTTCACAGGGGTCTCCTTGCCATCTGCATATCAGATATTTACATTATGATTCACAACAGTAGCAAAATCACAGTTCTCAAGTGGGAATGAAAATAATTTTATGGTTTGGGAATCACCAGAACGTGAGGAACTGTGTTAAGAAGGGGTTGCAGTTTTAGGAAGGTTAACAACAACTGGTCAAGTCTCTCGTTTGGAATGCGCTCAATACAAAACCAATAAAAACCATGGTTTTATAGAGAAAAGTACTAAGGTTTTGATCTTCAATTGGAAATCTTCTCTTGTGTCTATTGATGAAGCTTTTATCCAAGTTACCTGGATACCTACTTGTATGGCATTTGATGCTTAACAGAGGTTTTATCAGTGTAAGGATACTTCTCATGGAAAGATCTTATGGTTGACTTAAATTTAAAATTTTATGTTTTAACAAATGGACCCTCATTCTTAGCATTAGTGATGCAGTTAAAAAAACCAAGTATCTGTTATATTTGATGTAGTTTTCATTCATTAGTAGCACCATGTTGATCAGAATTTCTTTTCAAATTATAAATACCAAAGGCACATTGAAATACTCCTTCCAACAGAGTATGTGTTAGAGTCTGTAGGTAGAAGTTTAATTACAAACCTCCACAGTATTAGTCACAGGGTCTCTCATTCTGGGAACATCTATTAAAATGTCTTTGAAAATTGGAGGTAGAAAGTTAAAAAGTATTGACTTATTAGCATTTAACTATCCATTTAAAACATACTTAGCACCTACATTGCATCAGAATAGATGATTCTGGAAATAAAATTATATCCCTAGTCTGACCTTGATGCCATGGGGATCCTAAATTCAGATGTGGAAGAAAACACATAGACATAGAAATTAGAAAACTTCAACCTATGTGTAGTAATGTGTAGCCACCTGTAGTATAGAAGTCAAAGAGGGAGAAGACTGATAAATTAATTAGATTATTACAATCTGAATTGGGTCTTGAGAAATTATGAATTCATTTTAAAAAGGACAAGGGCACTTATAAAGAAATATCTAGTGATCATTTTTCTCTTATTTCCTTATGAATACCAAGTGTGCCTGTCATTTTATGCAAGTATAACTCTTGAGTGAGCAGTGACCTATAATGAACAAACAGATGAGAACAGTAAATCAACAAAGAAGGATTCATTTGTTTATTTGAATGGTAATTGAAATGTTTGGTATGGATCTGAATACCTGGGAAAATGCTAGAGAGACTAATGATAATATCATAAATAATTTTGATGCATTTTAATATGTTTGTAGTAGAATAGCTTTCAAAGATTGAAAATATATTGGCACAGAGGAAAAAAAAAAACACACAAACACACACCAGAAATCAGTGGGATTCTAAAGGCCGGGTAATAATGTCCGATAACAAAAGAAAAGTGATTGTCTCTGTTGACTGTTACTGAGACTAACTGAGACAAGGACTGAAAATACAGCAGGCCTATTTGAGCACAGGGAGTTTCCTGGTTATCTGAAATTGTAACATCATGGGGGTAGAAATCAAAGCCTAGATGAAATGTTCTGAGTGAGGAGGAGTTCAGGAGAGGAGTTCTTGACTCATTCCACAGTCTATGAAAGTTTGAAAAAGTAACTGTTTCTTGAGAATAAGTGGGTTTGCAGTAAATTTTTTCTCTATGAAATGGAATATATTTTAGTGTTTCTACATAGACACCAGAAGATCAGCATGAAGAAAATAATTTACAAGAGAAGAATAGTTAATGCATATCCACGAATGTGGTCTTTATTTTTAAAACTTATATGAATATTGTTTGTCTTTCACATGGGGGAACATTCCGGTAAAGAAAAATCAAGGGCAGATCACAGTTCAAACAGACATGCAAACTTGAGGGAAATCTCTGGAACTTTATTTCACCTGTCAGAGTTTTAATAAGTTGGAGAGTGTTTATAATTTTGAAATGTTAGAGAAGTTATTTACCAGAGCCATACAGAATGCTGGTCTAGGTTGTAAGGGCACTGTTTGAGCAGGTGGTCATTAATTTACAGTGAAAACAGTTTACCACAGAATGCAACTCAACTCAGTTGCTTAGAAAGAGGCATAGCAAATGTAAATAAATTAATTCGTGTTGTTTCATTTTCTTTTTCCTTGAACTCAAATGCCCTACCTCCATAATGGGCAGCATCACCTGTCATCTTCCTTCTTTTTCCTATTGATTTGGAAACCTGAAAGGCTGTGTTCTTTGAACACATCTCTTGTTATCATAACTACTAGTTAAAGTATGGCGACTGAGAAGTCAGTTGCTTAACTGGACATCGTTTCTGCCCTGACAGTCCTCTTCATTATTATCCCCTGGTCATTGACCACTCAGCTCATCACGTGGAAAAGTGTATGTGATGGATGCTGCCCTTACCTCCAAGAACCAGTGCTTGCGCAGACCTTGTATCCTGCCACTTAACCATCTAGACCAGACCTAGCACATAACTCCAATATCTGTCTCCCCTAATCTTCACTTCCTGTACTCATTTTCTTCCATTTTACATTTGGTCAAATGACTCAACAGAGCATTCTGCCTGTGCCTTTCCACCCAGGTTCTTTAATGTTGCTCAAAACCACAGAGCCATGAAAACTGGTGTCTTAATAGATTTGTGATCACTCTTGCTGTTTTCTTTCCCCTTCTCTGCAGCAGCATCTACATAAGCTCTGCCACGTCTGAAGTTAATGTTTCATTAAAACAAAAGGTATTTTAACGTTGTTCGCTACTTTTATTTTCCCAACATTTGAACATTTAAGTTACACTTTTTATTATAAGTGGAAAATTGCTGTAATTCGCTGTAGCTTAATCTTTCCTGCCTGCCTCTGCCTTGCTTGAGTCTTTTTCCTGCTTATAGCACTCACACCTCATGGTTACTCTCTCACATTCCTTGTGCTCCTCCTGTGTCTTCAACTCTTTAAGTATCCATAAAACAAAAATAAAGCCTTCTTCGATAGTTCGAAATGTCCCTGGCACAAACCAGGCATTGACCAATGACTGAGTTAACAGCTGTCTGAATTACGATGCTCCTTTCTTTATTGGCAATACTTAATTATTGCCTCATTATTATTTCTCTGGACCAACAATGGTTTCACTTTTTAATCTGCTTAGGAAGGTGTTTGCCACTTGTACTTCCTCCCAGTTGATAGTGAGCAGTAATAAGTGCATTTGCTTGCTGTGGAGATTCGTTGAGTGAATGAGATTATTTTTTAGTTGGCCTAAGTAAAGTGATTAAAATTTTATTTTCAGTATTTTTTAACTTTGAGTTATACGCTGTCATTGTGGATATGCATATGGTATTGTGGGTATGCATACAGTGCGTGCATGTGTGTGTGTGTGTGTGTGT
>NC_034596.1:36094736-36100929 GCF_900095145.1 Mus pahari
TGTGTGTGTGTGTGTGTGTGTATTTGTGCGTGGGTACATGCGCTTGTGAGCTCAATTGTGAACTTGGATATAAGGGAGGGGAAGGACAGTTGTTGTTTACATGATTTGACCCAAACAAGCATGGAGACCATGAGGATTCCTGGGAGTAAACAGCAGGTTTGGAGGTCACACAAACATAGAGGATGGAGAATAGGTTGGTGCCATGTCACTTCCTTTTTTTTTCATGTTTATTTATCTCATGCATCTGAGTACATTGTAGCTCTCTTCAGACCCACCAGAAGAGAGCAAAAGATCCCATTACAGATGGTTGTGAGCCACCATGTGGTTGCTGGGAATTAAACTCAGGACCTCTGGAAGTAAGTGCTCTTAACTACTCTCCAGTGCCATGTCACTTTCTTAGTGTCTTACGTCAGTGTTGATGTGCCACTACTAACACTGAGTATCTCCCCAGCCATGTCAACTTTTTCCTATTAGTAAAGGAATGCTTGTATTTGATTCAGTTTGTATCAGAAGTAAATAGATATTCACTTGTTTAGGTTGTTGAGTTCTTAAAACCTCCCTCTCTCTTCCTGCTTTTCTTTCTTTCCATCCTTTTCTTTCCAAAGAAACAAATTTCCCTCATGAAGGTATCTTGAGATGGAAGTCATAGTGTGCTTCTAACCTCATGTTTGAATACACTTGCAAACCTTAGGACAATTATATTGTAAATGTGCGATTTCCTCTTCGCTGTAGCCTCATAGGTGAGAGAATCCAGTTGTCTCTGACCCTCTCAATAACTTTTGAATTTTAACATTCATCTGTGTTTTACCTAAATAATATAAATAAGGTTAGCCGTGACCTGAAAAAGTATAATTAGTCTTTTCTTAGTACAGTGTAGTATATGCCCTCATTATTTTATCTGTGACATTTAAGGAATATAATTTTAGAAGGAAATGAAATCTATATGGTATCGAAACTACCACACAGAAATATCCCGTTAGATTTTATAGTGAGGTGAATTATTATAAACTGACATGTAGTGTGTGTGTGTGTGTGTGTGTGTGTACATTTAACTTTTTTTTAGGTTTTAGGTATTACTGAGAGAGGCAGGCAAATGCATTTTAGTACAATAAGAGAGGAAAAAAATGAAAATATAATTTTAAGCTTGGGTAAATGACTTCCTTGATAACTGTCAACTGAAGATTAGTTTTACTTTTGTCTGGTGAGAATTCCCTCTGTCCTATGTTCTCCAAATACCAGTAATTTGGCTTTTTTTTTTTTAACAAGTAAAATTTTACTTCCTTATTTTAGGACTCTTTTCTTTCCATATTTGTTTTAGTTGCTAAGTGATTGAGTATAAATGATTATTTGATTCATTTGAGGACTTTCTTTTTGCTTGTATAATGAATAGAATATTGCTGGCCTAATACAGCCTAGGGGTTGTTTGTTCCTGGCCAGAGTGATGAGTAACCCCAGCTTTCTAAATTAAGCATTAATATATTCACTGAGCTGATTTTCCTGTCCCTTTCCAAAGGAGTGGTGGGGTGAGAGATAGACTATAGCCATCCCTACTACCCTGGAATCACTAAGGGATAAGATACAAAAGTATCTTTACTGAGAGCAACAGAATTCCCCCAAAGTAAAGGGGTGCAGGACAGGGCCTCCCATCCAGGGGTCTCAAGACACTCTAACTGCCATGATCTGGATTGTGATGGCTAGAAGGATTCTCACCTCCGTAAGGAAGGCCAGTAACACTGAACTGTGAAAATACAAAACAAAACAAAACAACCCCCCCCCCCCCANNCCTAGTGTGTAATAAAGCAAAGCCCCAGGGAAGATCCACTTACTTCCAATCTTAGTCTTGTGTTTATTCCTTGTAAGGATTATTTGGTTGTTTGCTAGTAAACCAGACTGAATGGTAAACAAACTGAGTCATGGACCTCATTCTTGCCAGTTGTGAAGCCTGAACCAGCCTTTCTATTCTGACTAGTTTATAGACCCAATGACAAGAACTCCTTTACTGGACCAGCTCATGGATTCATTGCATGAACAGCGAGGGCCATGAGCAGTATCTGGTGCCATTTCTCGGGTGCTCTTCTTGATACATCCTGTGCACACTGAGGTGCAAATTATCTAATCCTGTTAACCTTTCCAGGGTCGTCAGGACAGGAAATGCCTCACAAGAGGCACTTATACACTTGTTCTCTCCACATTCATGTTTAACTAAAAGGATGAAAATTGCTGGCTACAAGGAGTCAACTTCGAAGCTTAATCTCATACCAATGTTCTGCCTTCAGTTTTAGGAGGACTGAGAATGAAGGATGAAAATCAAGAGAAACTTGAGGAATCTGCAAGCATTCATTTCGATTCCTTGAGTTTTATTTGCATGTCACCTTCAAGTCATACTAGGTCTACCAGTGACCTTTTCATTTTGTTCTTTGTGTGCATGTGTGTGTGTGTGTGTGTGTGTGTGTCATTGTGCCACCTTCCACTCATCCCTCCCACAGTACCTCATCCCATTCCTCCTTCCCCTTCCCTCCCAGAGGTTGCTCCTTCCACCAGACTTCCCCCTTCCCTGGGGCCTCAAATCTCTCAAAGATTAAGTGTATCTCTCACAGAGGCCAGCCCAGGCAGATCTCTGATATATATATATATATTTGTGTGTGTGTGTGTGTGTGTGTGTGTGTGTGTTTACACGCATGTGTGTGCTGGGGGTCTCCTATGCTGCCTGGTTGGTAGCTCAGTCTCTCAGAGCTCCCTGGAGTCTGGGTTAGATGAGACTGCTGGACTTTCTATTGGGTCACTCTCCCCTTCAGCTTCTTCAATCCTTCCCCAAACTCAACCACAGTGTTCTCAGACTTCAGACCAATTGTTGGGTGTATCTATCTCGGTCAGCTGCTGGGAATGTCCCACAGAGGACAGCCATGTCAGGCTCTCATCTGCACTTCATAGCATTAGTAATAGTGTCAGTCCTTGGTGCGCCCCCATGAGATGGACCCCCATTTGGGCAGATCATTGGTTTCAGTATTTTTGACTGTGGGTTAGTAACCCTGACCCTCTGCTTATGATCCTGTCTATCTACTGGAGGTGGATTCTCTGGAGGTGGAGGTCCCTCTCTCCAGTGTTGGCCATTTTGGCTAAGGACATCTCCATTGAGTTCTGAAAGTATCTCACCTCCTGGATCTGGGGTTCCCCTACCCCCCCACACACACACCGCCTCCATACCTCACACTCCCACCCATGCCCCAGGTTGCTTATTTCCATTCATTCTCCTGTCCCTCTAGGCTTCATGAATGTTCCACTCCCTTACATCAGACCCTGTTTCCCCTTTGCCCTCCTCCTCTCTCCACCCAGGTCCCTCCCACTATCTGCCTCCCACATTTATTTCCCTTCTGAGTGGGACTGAAGGATCCTCACTTGGGCCTTTCTGCTTGTTATACTTCTTATGGTCTGTGTCATGGGTATTCTGTATTTCTTTTTTTTTTTTTTTTTTGACTAATAGCCACTTATCTGTGAATACATACCATGCATGTTTTTGTGTCTGAGTTACCTCACTGAGAATGATATTTTCTAGTTCCATCCATTTGTCTGCAAAATTCCTGGTGTGCTCCTTCTTATAGCTAAATCATATTCCATTGTGTAAATGAACCACAAATTTCCTTTAGTTTAGGTAAATCTGGGTTGTTTCTGGCTTCTGGTTACTATAAATAAGGCTGCTATGAACATGGTGGAGCATGTATCCTTGTAGTATGGTAAGGTATCTTTTGGTTATATGTTGAGTCTTATAACCAAAAGAGTGGTATAGCTGGGTCTTCAGGTAGAACTATGTCCAGTTTTCTGAGGAGCCTCCAGACTGTTTTCCAGAGTGGTTTGCAATCAATCTCACCAGCAATGTAGGAGTGTTTACCTTTCTCTACATCCTCACCAGCATGTACTGTCATCTGAGTGTTTTATTTTAGCCATTCTGATTGGTGTGAGGTAGAATCTCAGGGTCATTTTGATTTGCATTTCTCCAATGACTAAAGACTTTGAACATTACTTTAAGTGTTTCTCCACCATTTGAGAGTCGTCTGTTGTGAATTCTCTATTTAGCTCTGTTCTCCATCTTTAATTGGTTACTTGTTTTTTGGATGTTAACTTCGTGAGTTCTTTATATATTTTGGATATTAACCCACTATCGGATATAACGTTAGTAAATTTTTTCCCCAGTCTCTAGGTTGCTGATTTGTACTACTGAAGTGACTTTTACCATACAGAAGCTTTTCAGTTTCATGAGGTCTCATTTATCAATTCTTGATCCTGAGCCATTGGTGTTCTGTTCAGGAAAATTTCCCCTGTGCCTATGAGTTTGAGGCTGTGTCCCATTTTCTCTTCGATTAGATTCAATATATCTGGTTTTATGTTTTGGTCCTTGATCCACTTGTCCTGGAGCTTTGTGCAGGTGATAAATGTGGATCTATTTCATTCTTCTAGGAAGTGACTGCCAGTTAGACCAACACCATTATTGAAGATGCTTTCTTTCTTTTTTTTTTTTCCTCACTGTATGTTTTTTGCTTCTTTGTCAAATAGCAGATGACCATAGGTATATAGGTTTACCTCTGGGTCTTTCATTAAATTTCATGTATTGACCTGCCTATTTCTGTACCAATACCATGGGTTTATTTATATTTTCTTTTCTTTTTTTTTAAATTATCACTATTAATTTGTAGGTCAGGGATAGTGATTCCCCAAGAAGTTCTTTTATTTTTGGAAGTTGTTTTGGCTTCCCTGGGATTTTGTCTTTCCTTATGAAGTTGAGAATTACTCTGTCCATGTCTGTGAAGAATTGTGTTGGAATTTTGATGATGATTGCATTGAATCTGTACATTGCTTTTGGTAAGATGTCCATTTTCACTTTGTTAACCCTACCTATCAATGAGCAAGGGAGATCTTTCCATCTTCTGAGGCCTTCTTAGATTTCTATTCTCAAGGACTTGAAGTTCTTGTCATACAGATCTTTCTCTTTAGTAAGAGTTACATCAATATATTTTGTACTATTTGTAGTTATTGTGAAGAGTTTACCTGTCCACCCCCCCCCCCGCCTATTTATCATTTGTATAAAGGAAGGTTGGATTGTTTGGATTAATTTTATATCCTGCTACGTTACTATTTATCAGATGTAGGAATTCTCCAGTGGAATTTTGGGGGTTGCTTATGTATGTATACTATTATATCATCTGCAAACAGTGACACTTTGACTTCTTCCTCTCCAATTTATATCCTATTGATCTCCTTTTGTTGTCTAATTGTTCTAGCTAGAACTATGAGGGGGACTATCTGAATAAATAGGGAGAGAGGGGACAACCTTGTCTTGTTCTGGATTTTACTGGGATTGCTTCTAGTTTCTCTTCATTTAATTTGATGTTGGCTGTTGGTTTGCTATATATTGCTTTTATTATGTTTAGGTATGTACCATGAGTCACTGATCTCTCCATGACTTTTTATCATTCTGATTAAATATTTTATTGGAAAAACATTATCTCTCAAGGAAATTAAGAACAGAGACAATGTACCACAAATTTAGGTGCTTTTTAGTATGGAAAGCATTAGATTTCCCTGGACCAAGACTCTTATGTGACTTTGACTTTCTTAATTTTGTAACAATGATGATATCAAACTAGTGTGTAGGCCAGATAAGAACAAAATTAGATGGTTAGAATTAGAACTCATAGATTTGCATTGATATTTGGAAACAAAATTTTTACTTGACTCAAAATTAGTTAAAATGAAACAACAAATAAATCTTTGCTATTTTCTCCAATAGCTTCTCAGTGATCTACGATTTTTTTCTGTGTCTGTCTTTTTTTTATTAGATGTTTTATTTATTTACATTTCTTTTTTTAATTATTAGAAAATTTTTTTATTTACATTTCAAATGCTATCCTGAAAGTTCCCTATATCCTCCCCACGCCCCTGCTCCCCCACTCACCCACTTCCACTTCTTGGCCATGGCATAACCCTGTGCTGGGTCATATGAAGTTTGCAAGACCAAGGGGCCTCTGATCCCAATGATTGACAATTAGGCCATCTTCTGCTACATATGCAGCTAGAGACACGAATTCAGGGGGTACTGGTTAGTTCATATTGTTGTTCCACCTGCAGGGTTGCAGCCCCCTTCAGCTCCTTGGGTACTTTCTCTAGCTCCTCCATTGGGGGCCCTGTGTTCCATCCAATA
>NC_034596.1:36100940-36108653 GCF_900095145.1 Mus pahari
TAGGTTGCTTCTGTCTGTCCCAAAGCTGTGTAGCTTCTGCGGTCCACACTCTCACCAGAGCAGACTGGAGCCTAGGCGAACGGAGCAAAGATGGCTGTCTTACCAGCTCAGGCCTTGAGAACCATCCTGGAGGACACCTCTCCTCTGGTGGGAAAGGTGAGGGATGTCTGGAGCCAGAAATGGAGTCTGTCACAGCAGCTGTGTCACTTCTGCAGGCTGTCCTCTCCCTGGCAGTGCACAGGAGCAAAGATGGCTCTCCTACTAGCTCAGTCACTGAGCTTTATTTACATTTCAAATGTTATCCCCTTTCCTGGTTTCCCCTCCCCACTTCCCCTAATCACCAACCCACCCACTCCTGCTTCCTGGTCCTGACATTTCCCTATACTGGGGCATGACTTTTAACATGAAGGGGTGTTGTACTTGTAGATTGAATTTTCAGCATCTAATGAGATGATCATGTGGTATTTTCCAAGATTTTGTTTATATAGTGTATTTTGTTGATGGATTTTCATATATTGAAAAATTATGACATCCTAGAGAAGAAACCTACTTGATCAAGTTGAATGATGGTTTTAATATGTTCTTGGATTTGGTTTGTGAGAATTTTATTGAGTACTTTTGCATAGATTTCTGCAAGCAAAACTGTTCTTAACTTCTTTTTCTTTGTTGGATCTTATTGCTGTTTAGGTATCATAGTAACTGTATTTTATAGAATGAATTGGGTAGTGTTTGTTCTGTTTCTATTTCAGGAATAGTTTGTGAATATTGGTATTAGCTCTTCTTTGAAGGTCTGGTAGAATTCTGCACTAAAACCATCTGGCCTTGGGCTTATTTTGGTTAGGAGGTTTTTGATGATTCTTTCTATTTACTTAGGGGTTATGGGACTGTTAAGATAGTTTACCTGATCTTGATTTAACTTTGGTACATGATATCTTTCTAGACAAATCATCCATTTCATCCAGTTTTGTAAAGTATAGGCTTTTGTAATAGGTTCTAATATTCTTTTTTTTTAATTTCCTCAGTTTCTGTTGTTACGTCTCTCTTATCATCTCTGATTTTGTTAATTTGGATACATTCTCTGTGACCTTTGGTTCGTTTGGCTAAAGGTATATATCTATCTGGTAGATTTTTCTCAAAGAACCAGCTTTTGGTTTTGTTGAGTCTTTGTATCCTTCTTTTTGTTTCTAACTGATTGATTTCAGTCCTGAATTTGATCTACTCCTTTTGGGTGTGTTTGCTTCTTGCTGTTCTAGAGCTTTCCAGGGTGCTGTTAAGTTGTGTGTATGGGATCTCTCCAATTTCTTTATAAAAGCACTTAGTACTATGAATTTTCCTCTTAACACTGTTTTTATTGTTTACCATAAGTGTGGGCATGTTGTATCCTCATTTTCATTGAATTCTATAAAGTCTCTTCCTTCCTTCTTTCCTTTCTTTCTTTTCTTTCTTTCTTTCTTTCTTTCTTTCTTTCTTTCTTTCTTTCTTTCTTTCTTTCTTTCTTTCTTTCTTTCTTTCCTGACTAGTTACCATTGAGCAGAGAGCTGTTCAGTTTCCATGACTATGTGGGCTTCCTCTTGTTGTTGATGCTGTTAGTCGGTGGTGATCAGATAGAATGCATGTTATTATATCAGTCTTTCTGTATCTGTTGAGGTTTGTTTTCTGTCCTATTAAATGGTCAGTTTTGGAGAATATTCCATGAGGTACTGAGATGAAGGAATAGTCTCTTGTTTGGGGGTAAAATGCTCTATAGATATCTGTTAAGTTCATTTGGTTCATAACTTTTGTTAATTTCACCATGTCTGCTTAATTTCTGTTTCAATGACCTGTCCATTGTTGAACATGGGATGTTGAAGTCTCCCACTATTAATGTGTGTGGTTCAATGTGTATTTTGTGCTTTAGTAAAGTAGCTTTTATGAATGTGGGGCCGTTTCCTTTGGGGTAGAGATGTTCAGAATTGATGCTTCCTCTTGGTACATTTTTCTTTTGGTGAATATGAGGTATCCTTCCACACCTCTTTGATAACTTTGGGTTGAAAGTACATTTTATTAGATATTAGAATCACTACTCCAGCTTTTTTCTTGGGACCATTAGATTGTAAAACTTTTTTCCAGATTTTTATTCTGAGGTAGTGTCAGTGAGATGTGTTTCTTGTATGTAGCAAAATGCTGGAATCTGCTTGCATAGCTAGTCTATTAGCCTTTGTCATTTTATTGGGGAATTAAATCCATCGATGTTGAGAGATATTAAGAACTCATAATTTTTGCTTCCTGTTGTTTTTGTTGATAGAGTTGGAATTATGTTTTTGTGGTTCTCTTCTTTTGGGTTTGTTGTGAAATGTTTAATTTCTTGTGTTAGTTTTTAATATTCTTCTGTGCATTTAGTGTTTTGATTATTATATTATGAGAGAATTTTCTTTTTTCTTTTTTCTTTTTTTTTCTTTTTTTCTTTTTTTTCTTTTTTAATTTTTAAAAATATTTTCTTTATTTGCATTTCAAATGTTATCTCCTTTCCGGGTTTCCCCTTCCAAAGCTCCCTCCTCCTATCCTCTCCCCTCCTCCCTGCTCACCAACCCACCCACTGCCACCTCTTGGCCATGGCATTCCCCTACACTGGGGCATAGAGCCTTCATAGGACCAAGGGCCTCTCCTCCCATTGATGACTAACTAGGCCATCTTCTGCTAATTATGCAGCTGGAGCCATGAGTCCCACCATGTATACTCACTGATAAGTGAAACCGAGAAGCTTGGAATACCCGACACAGTTCACAAACCACATGAAACCCGACACAGTTCACAAACCACATGAAACTCAAGAGGAAGGAAGAACTAAGTGTGGATACTTCTATCCTTCTTAGAAACGGGAAGAAAACACTAAAGGAAGGAGTTACAGAGACAAAGTTTGGAGCAGAGACTGAAGGAATGACCATCCAGAGACTGCCCCACCTGGAGATCAATCTCATATACAATCACCAAACTCAGACATTATTGTGGATGCCAAAAAATGATTGGTTACAGGAGCCTCATATAGCTGTCTCCTGGGAGGCTCTGCCTATGCCTGATAAATGCAGAGGATTTTCTTATTTGGTTCAATCTCCCTGTTCTATAGGCTTCTTGTACATTTACAGTCATCTCTTTCTTTAGGTTATGGAAGTTTTCTTTTATAATTTTGTTGATGATGTTTTCTGGCCCTTTGAACTAGGATTCTTCACCCTCTTTGATTCCTATTACTCTTACTTTTGATGTTTTCAATACATTCTGAATTTTGTGGATTTGGGGTTAGGAGCATTTTATACTTTGTGTTTTCTTTGATGGATGTGTCAATATTTTCTATGGTTTCTTCTATGCCTGAGATTCTCTCTTCTATCTCTTGTATTCTGTTGATGATGTTTGCATCTGTAACTCCTGATCTTTTTCCTACGTTTTTCCCTTTCCTTGGTTGTCTTCCTTTGTGTTTTCTTTATTGTTTCTATGTCTATTTTTAATTCTTGGACCATTTGTTTTATTCAATTCCTTCTCCTGCTTTACTGTATTTTCCTATATTTCCTTCTCTCCTTTTTATTGGATACTTTATGAATTTACATTTCAAATGTTATCCCCTTTTCTGGTTTCCCCTCTGGAACCTTCCTATCTCCTCCTCTTCCCCCTGCTTCTATGAGGGTGCTCCCCTACCCACCCAACTACTCTTACCTCACTGCCCTGGTATTCCCCTACACTGGGGACCAAGGACCTCTCTTCACATTGCCGACAGACAATGCCATCCTTTACGATGCATTTGACTGGAGCCATGGGTCTCTCCATGTGTATACTTTGTTTGGTGCTTTAGTCTTTGGGAGCTCTTTATTAGATTTATTTGTTTCTCCTTTAAAGACTTCTATCTGTTTGACTGTGTTTTCCTGTATTTCTTTAAGAGACCTATTTATATCCTCTTTAAAGGCCTCTATCATCTTCATGAGATGGGATTTTAGGTCATTATCTTGGTTTTCAGGCATGTCAGGGTATCCAGGGTTTGCTGTGGTGGGAGAATTGGGTTCTGATTGTACTGGCTTGCATTGAGTTCTGTAGCTTATGATTCTGAGCTGGCATCTGGCTTTCTGTTTATTTCTGGTTTTAACTGACCTGGTGTCTCTGACTGGAACCAACCTCATTGGAGACAAGCAGTACTGTCTCTGGATAAGGTGGGTTTTCTGTGTCCCTGGTTACTGAGGGCCTCCTAGGAGGCAGACAGGGTGTGGAAGGGTATCAAGCAAATGGGAAGGAAGGGGGAGCTGGGTTCAGAGCTAGGTCCCGGGTGAGCTGGGTTAACACCTAAGAAAGGTTGACATTTTTAGCTTGACTGTAACTGCTGAACAAAATGTAATAAATTCTAAACAATGCTCTGTCCTTATAGACTTCACACGCAAGGGTCTTATTTGCACAGAGATGGAGAGGATCCTTTAAGGTATAGGACTTAAAAAGATAAGGGGACTTCTTGGGTGATGTAACAATTCTAGCAGTAGTTTCTAGAATTAAGAGAATGTTAGGAATCACATTTACCTTATTGTGATGACTTTGAGGTCTCTATTCCTTGTCTCCCACTCATTCCTTAGCTAAATATAATCTACTGCCTGTATGTTAATTTGATTTGGACCTAAATGTATTCATAATTACACAATTATCAAATATGCTTACCTATTATCAACTTTTCTAATTTAATTTTTTTGCAACTTTACACATATTTGTCCTTAGTAATTTTGGATTATCAGAATACCTTATCTTAATATTGTTTTAGTCAAGCAGTCCAAAGTATTTAATTAAAACCCCTTGAAGCTGGGCGGTGGTGACACATGCCTTTAATCCCAGCAGAGGGAGGCAGAGGCAGGCAGATTTCTGAGTTCGAGGACAGCCTGGTCTACAGAGTGAGTTCCAGGACAGCCAGTACTACACAGAGAAACCCTGTCTCGATAAAACTAAAAAACCCAAAACAAAACAAAAAACAAAAAACCCTTGAGAGGCTATGAAAAAGAGGTTAAATACTCACATAAACAATTTCTGGTTAGACTGCAGCTTCAGTTTAATGAGAGGGGTGACTATTAGTCTTCTATGAACTATTTTAACAAATATTTTTAAAATATGTGAATGCATGACTGTAAATATGGGTGTTCATGACAAGGTATTTTGTTCAGACCAGAACACAATTTGGTAGTTTGTTCTCTTCTGCCAACTTTATAGTGCTTCCAGGAAATGAACTTCAGTCACTAGGTTTGAGAGGCAAGTGCCTTTATCCACTGTACCAATTCACCAGGCCTAATAAAATGATTTGGAAGATGTATTTAATGGAAGATTCTATTCAAGGCGTAAGAAACAGTGCTGAGATAGCATACTCAAGAATTTTGGTTTTCTTGGAGGAGGTATAATTCAAATATTAAGTACACACATTCAGATATGTTGCCATGTAATGTAGAAGATACAATACAATAAAAAAAAATTGCAAGAAGAAAAAGTGAAGGAGATCAGCGCTATATTAAACAACATGCTGCTATTTTAATTCACTTAAAATATGGACTAGTCTATAGTTTTCACTTGAAATTCCTCTAAGATATTTAAGTAGTGACATTAAATAAGCAATATGATGTATGACTAAATATATAACTTTGTTGATAATAAAATTGTTGAAGATGTATGCAGACTTAAAAGCTGGAGTGATTACACGAAAACAGAGTTTAAAGAGAGAAGAATGTTTAATACTAAGGCCACTGTAAGCTATCTTTAAATTAATTACTTAATTATGTGTCTGTTTATACATATGATACTTGCTAGTGAACATATTCATGTCATGTTTGTATAGATATCAGAGGACAACTATCAAAGGACCAATGGAGGAAGTTGGTTCTCAATCTCTGTTGCTTATGTCTTTCTTATTTTTTTCTGATGGTGCTGTATACTCTGGCCTTACTGGTCCACAAAATTCTGGACCTCAACTCCTATCTTACCTTAGAAGAGCTGGGATTATAGGTATGTATCCTAACATCAGCCTTTTACATTCATTCAACAGATCAAACTTATATTGCAGACATCTGCGGCAAATGCTTTTACTTATTGAGCTATCTCCAAAGGTCTTCTCATAATAAAAAAAGCAGCTGACAGAGGAGAGAAGGAATAAATGGTCTGAGAATCTGCCAATCTAGATGTCATGGGACTATTCTATGAAGGGAGATGGGAGATTGGTGGTTTTCTATTTAAACACAAGCGAAATGGCTGTGGGTTGGCAAAAATGGGCTTGACTGATATCGAAAGACTGTGTTAGTACAGTGGCGAAAGAACAGCCTTACAGAAACAGATGAATTATGAGTGATTAGCACTGAAGTGGAGAAAAACATACAGAATCTATAGCTTAGTAAAGTAGAAAGCATACTGGAAAAGTCTCAATGTGTCCGACTTGATCTGATCCAGAAATTTTGAATACTTTCAGAAATGAGCATAAACTGCTTGGAAGGATGCTCTAGTATTAGCTAGATAGATAATAAATGAGCACAGGTACATAAAAAGATGTCAGGGCGAGGGAAATTGAGAACTAAGGAAAGCTCATGCTGGCTTACAGCAGGACTTTTGTAGACAAGCCAGTGGTATAAATAATGACAGGATACTTTTATATAGTTTAAAGTTTAGGCCTCTTGCTTGAACAATCTCTCAGCTAGCTCTTCTAACTTAATCCTATTATCTTACCTATGACCTATGGTATAGCTCTATACCTCTCTACTTCTCTGTGGGTACATTGGTTCCCTCCTTGTCTGCTCTTCATTCATTCCTGTCTGCTTCCTTCTCCCAGCATCACCCCCTGCCCCAAGTTATGTGCCTGCTTCCTGCCAGGCTATTAGCCATCAGATCTTTGTTACAGGCAAGCAACATAGAGACAACCTCTAATACAATTTGTAGATTGTCTCTATACCTTTAAGTATCTGAGCAGGTGTGGAAGGCAAGCATTTACAAATATAAGGCCAGTATTAGGCCATAGAAATGACAATACCAATATCCTGCCAGCTTTAAGCTCTCTGCAGGCACAAAATTAACAACTGAAAATACAGAGACACACTTTCACACAATGTAGAAAAGGTTACCCCTATACTGGTTAGAGTGGGCTACTATGAGAATAAGTGGATGTCAGATAATGTGAAGTTATGTTTCCTTTAACACTAGAGTTTATGTCCTCCAGTTGGTAGATGGAAATCAGTCAGCAAGCAATTGTTGCGATAAAGGTGGGTGGTTACTTCTGTCTGGATTTCAGGAAAATCCAATAAACAAAAAGATACATAGAAGTGAAATTTATGAAATTTATGAGTTTGACAGGGTTGGGACAATGTGTGAGTGTGTGTGTGTGTGTGTGTGTGTGAATTCCTGGGAAGATTTTCAAGTGTCCTGTGGAATCCAGTGTACTTCATTTCTATGCCTTTCTGCCTTATTCCTTTGAGACAGTATCATTTACTAGACTACAAAGCTCACTTTTCTGGCTAGGATTACTAACTAGAGAGCTCCTGGGATCTGCTTAGCTTCAGTCTCTTATCCTTATCCCCAGTGTTCGAGTTATAGGCACACAGGGCCAAGCCCACCTCTTCCTTCCTTGCTTTCTTTCTTCCTTCTTCTCTCCCTCTCTCTTTTCTTTCTTTCTTTCTTTCTTTCTTTCTTTCTTTCTTTCTTTCTTTCTTTCTTTCTTTCTTTCTTTCTTTCTTTCTTTCTTTCTTT
>NC_034596.1:36109413-36148284 GCF_900095145.1 Mus pahari
TTCTTTCTTTCTTTCTTTCTTTCTTTCTTTCTTTCTTTCGTTCGTTCGTTCGTTCTTTCTTTCTTTCTTTCTTTCTTTCTTTCTTTCTTTTCTTTTCTTTTCTTTTTTTTTTTTTTTCGAGACAGGGTTTCTCTGTGTAGCCCTGGGTATTCTGGAACTCACTTTGTAGACCAGGCTGGCCTCGAACTCAGAAATCCGCCTGCCTCTGCCTCCCGAGGGCTGGGATTAAAGGCGTGCACCACCACGCCCGGCTTGGCCTTCCCATTTTCATGTGAGATTCACAGGAGCAGCACATTTACAGGGGCATTTTAAAGCTTACATTCATAGCACTGCTTTAGAATAGACTAAAGCTGGAGTGAGCAGATGTGGCTTCTGGTACTGCTCTGGCAGCATCCGGCTATTCCCCATCCAAGTACACAGGTTTATCTCTCTACCTGCTAAGTATACCTGATACTTCCCTCTCTGTGCACTTGCCTACTCTTTGTATTATACTGCTGAAAATAATTTCCTTTTGTTGTTGGTGGTGTTGGCTTTTGGAGGACCTTCCTCACAACAGTCTCTTCAATCTAAACCATTTCTCACTTCCTTGACTAGCTCCATTTTCCTTCTCTCTAGGAAATTAACTTTTATTTCTTAAGTTTCTCTATCTCCAAATCTAGATGCTGCTATCCTAGTTTGATGCCTATTGGCTTAGGGCTTATTACTTGCACAGCGGGCATTACTGTACTTGCAGCACACAACAGTGATCCTTGAGTGTAAGGGATGATAATCTGAGTAGTATTTAGTTAGTCATGGCTGCAATTGCTGAGGTCACCAAAGTAGACTATTCCCTCCCACACCTGCAGCCACTCTTTCCCTTCTCACAAAGACTGGTTTAGGTTCTAATTTCAATCAAGGGACTTCAAGTGACCTGGCCTAGATCTTTTTCTTCAGTACAGGACTTTTAAGGTCAGCACTCTTTGACACTGAAGAGGGGTGAAGCATTGTCCTGTATTCCCAGAATCTCTTTAAGGGTTTTTTAAACTAAGCCTTTTTGGCTCAAATGTCACTGCTTTTGTGTTCCAAGTCTTTATTATTATTTTCTTCTTCTCATTTTACATAATTGAGGAAGTGTTTTTTGGGACAGGTGGTGAACTACCAGTTTCACACTGTTCTATGGAGAAATACTCAATAATTGAATTTTTTTCTATAAAATGGCACAGAGAGGAATATTTAAAATCTTTTCTGTTTTCTACCTAATTTCCTCTAGTCTGAGTTCTCTTGAGCAATGGCCTTTAGGGCATGAACTGCCATATTTTAGGTCATTCTGAAAGAATGAATCAGGATTGATTCTCAGTTTATTTATGGCTATAGTTGGTGGTAATTTACAGAGCCTGGGTTGAGGGTTTATTTTTCCCCTCTGAAAGCTTCGGGGATGTTTTTGTCAGGATTTGGAGAATGGGGCTCCAGGAGCAAGGTGATAAATTGAGTGCTGCCTCAGAAAAAGTCAGGCTGTCACAGGGCATATTTATCTCCATCCAGGAAATCAGGCAGGCTAAGTACAGATCTTTTACAAAGCTGAGTGAAACTTTCTAAGGGAAGGGAGGTCAATGTGACATGGCGTCCTTTTTATTCCTAGCTGTGAGCTGCCTAGGCAAAAGAGCTGAAGGATGTCTAAGGCCATTCAAACACAAACTTTATTTTCTCCCTTGTACTAGGCTACTAATCAGAAATGATTGACAGCTAAGCAGATCTCAATGAGGCAAAAGATTCTAATGTGCTATCCTCAGAAGGTAACGATAAGGTTTAATATGTGATTGCTGATTTCTATAAAGGAGGTGCTGGGAACGTTTTAGCACCACAGTTACTTAGTGGGGGAAAAGATTAGGCAGAGTTGGAAGGAAAGCATTAGAAATAGGTTTCTTAAAAAGCATCATTAAAAAAAAAATCATTAAAGCCAGGTAGTGGTGGCACAGGCCTTTAATCCCAGCACTCGGGAGGCAGAGGCAGGTAGATTTCTGAGTACGAGGCCAGCCTGGTCTACAGAATAAGTTCCAGGACAGCCAGGGCTATACAGAAAAACCCTGTCTCAAAAAAACCAAACAAAAAACCAAAAAACCAACAAAACAAACAAAACAAAACAAAACAAAACAGAACCATCATTAATTATGTTTACAATCAAACACTTCCCTCTTTTCTTTTTCTTTTTTGCCAAGCAAAGGCTCTTTTATGTTCTCAGTAAGACATTTTATTTTCCTGGGCAGAAGTGGGGATCGAATCCCAGACCTAGTGAACACTAGGCTACTGAGGTACATCCCTTGCTGACTTTCATGTAATCCTTCCATTCTTCAAAAAGCTTCACCTGCAGGGCCAGTAAGATGGCTCAACAGGTGCTTGTGCCATACTAGATGATCTTAGTCACTCCAGGAGCACACATAATGGAAGAAGAGAAGTGAGCCTGAGTCTCAGGGGAGTTGTCTCTGACCTCTACATGAAGAATGATGCAACCACATGCTGTGTCCCCTCCACTTCCACCCCCATACAAAATAAATACATCTGGGAAAGTAAAACCAAACCAAACCAAACGAAACCAGTCATTCAAACAAAAAACTCCAGTCATTATCATCCAGCCAGCTCTGAGCCCTCAGGTATTTAAGGTTCATATATTTTTCCTTTATTAATTAATTAATTAGTTTTACATTCCATATTTTATCCCCCTATCTACTCTCCAAATGTTCCACATCCCATACCTCCTCCCAACTCCCCTGTCTGCATGTGGATGTTACTACCTCCACCCCACCTGACTTCTAAACTCCTTGGGGCCTCCAGTCTCTTAAGTGTTAGGTGCATCATCTCTGAATGAACACAGACCCGGCAGTCCTCTACTGTATGTGTGCTGGGGGCCTCATATCAGCTGGTGTATGCTGTCTGTTTGGTGGTCCAGTGTTTGAGAGATCTTGGGGGTCCAGATTCATTGAGACTGGTAGTCTCAATTAATTAATTGACACGATCGCCCTTCTCCTCAGTTTCTTTCAACTCTCCCTAATTTAACATCAGAGGTCAGCTGCTTCTGTCCATTGGTTGGGTGCAAATATCTGCATCTGATTCTTTCAGCTGCTTGTTGGGTCTTTTGGGGGGCAGTCATGATAGGTCTCTTTTTGTGAGCACTACATATCCTCAGTAATAGTGCCAGGCCTTGGGACCTCTCCTTGAGCTAGATCCCACTTTGGGCCTGCTGCTGGACCTTCTTTACCTCAGGCTCCTCTCCATTCTCATCCCTGTAGTTCTTTTAGACAGGAGCAATTATGGGTCAGAGTTGTGACTGTAGGATAGCAACCCCATCCCTCACTTTATGTCCTATCTTCCTGCTAGAGGTGGGCTCTTATATGTTCCTTCTCCCTACTGTTGGGTATTTCATCTAGGGTCCCTCCCTTTGAATCCTGAGAGTCACCTTCTAGGTCTCTGCAGCATTCCGGAGTGTCCCCCACAACTGCCTATCTCCTGTGGTTGCCTGTTTCCATTCTTTCTGCTGGCCCTCAGGGCTTCAGTCTTTTTCTCTCACCCAATGCCAGATGAGGTTCCCCTCTCCCCCCTACTCCCCCCTACTCTCCTCATACACTTTAGCTCCCAAGTACCTCCCTCCCTCCAAAGTAGGGAAGGTTCATATTTTATGTGCAATATAAAAAGGGGATTTAAAAAAAGGAATATTGCCTATTATCTAAGCCTGCACCACCAATAGCCTCTCATTGCTAGAGTTAAAGGAAGATTTAGTCCTTCTGTAGAACATAAATCTTACAGTACATGTCCTAAGACATTACCTTATTGGGAAAATCTCATCAGGAGTTCTGTCTCACTTCTTCTCTTTAGAAATGGAGAACTACGGCCACATTGTATTCCCCCCTTCAAACTATGCTTCCTTTTCAAAAAGGTCATACAACTTGAGATGATCAAAATCACTTGCCAGGGACACACCCACTCAAGTAGATTCCAGAGAAAAGTCTAGTGAAGGAGTCAGAGAAATAGCTCTTAGATAAAGGTGCCTGATGAGAAGACAGATGACCAGAATTTGATACCACCCCCCCCCATCCCCAATGAGAGAAGAAGCGAACAATGCAAGTAGTACTCTTATCTGGACATATGCAGGTATGTGTGCCCAACCCCATCCCCATCCATAATGTCCTAAAAATATAAGTTTTAAAAATGTCATACTGAATAAAATAGAAAACCTGTATTTCAGGAAATATAAGATCCATTTAGTTTCCTGAGACTTTTGTTCTTTGTTTTGTTTTTCCCCTACTCAGTTAATGAACTAAGATGTCAGTCAGTAATGATTAAAATCAAAATTATAACATGAGTTTGAGAGTTAGAAAAGATTGAAATTATCTACATGACACAACAGTGGTGAACTTTACACAAGGTGAATGATGGTCTTTGGGTAATGTAGACATTATATATGCACAAATAACAGAAAACTTATTTGGATTCTTTTGGAAATGAACAGTTTAAAAGCAATCTCAGAGAATGAATGGCTTTTTGTTATGTTTAATTTTCTAACAGACTGCAGCACATGAGATCACTAGTAATTTAGAGGTGCATCAAGGTCCACATTCCTAGAATATGGGAAAATCTCCACGCAGAACCTGTGGTTCAGCAGCCAGCACTAGACTGAAGTGATACCCAGCGAGCCACTGGCCATTTTTCAAATGCTAACAAATGTTTGTTATTTTGTCATTTGTGTACTTAGCTGCCTGCCCACATTCTACAAAGTGCATGAACTTTGTTTTGACAGTTTTAATACTCAGAATTATTGAAATTATGTTTAAACTTCTTTTCATTAAAACTTTTTTTTTCATAAAATACATTTTGAACATATTTCGCCACTTCCCAAGACTCTCCCAGATCCTCTTTGCATCCTTAGCCACACCACTTCCTGTTCTCTTTCCCCATCTCTAAAGAAACACACAGAATCAAAAATGACAATAAAAATAGACAAACAAATAAGGCCTCTGTAATATTAAAAAATCATAATTAAAACCCCAGACAACAGAGCAGGAGTGTGGAGTCCATTTTGTGTTGCTTAATCAATTCACCAATAAAAAGATATAGGGTAACTGATTAGATTGATTACAAATCAGGATTTATCTGCTTATCCAAAGAACACACCCTACCATCAAGCACAGATATTGCTTTAGAGTAAGGGGTGGAAAAGATAGTCGAAGAAAATAGAATCGAGCAAACAGGGGTAATTATTTTAGTCTCATGGATAGAAAAATAAATAAAACATTTCAAACAAACATTAATTTGAAGAGTGATAGGAAAGACCACCTTGTAGTTGTTAAAAGCAAACCCACCAAGATTTAGAATTTGCTATTATAATTTACAATTCTAAATATTTACCGAATAAACACAAGGGTACCCAAGCTCATAAAAGAAACGCTGTTACGTTAAAATCATATGTTGACCCTCACATGGTGATTGTGGGGGACTTCGATACACTCTTACAGGTCATCCAGACAAAACTAACCAGGCATTCTGGAGATAAATAATGTCATAAGCCAATTGGACATTAGAAGCAACTCCAGAACATTGAAATCTATAATGAAAAAATATACTTTCTTCTCAGAAGCTCATTGAACACAACGCAGTGTAGTGGGTAGCAGAAGTCAAGAGACCTTAGACCAGACCAACTGCTAATTGCAGTGAACATTTGCACATAAGGATGTTTGAGCAAAAGGGTATACTGCATGGCACACTGGCACACACCACAGCTTGGTGAGGTGAGGTGTTTTTTGTTTGTTTGTTTGTTTGTTTGTTTGTTTGTTTGTTTTTCTTTTATGGGAGAGGTTTCTAGGGAAGATGGCAGATATTGAGGATCAGGGAGATGAGTGGAATTGGGGAGCATGACACAGAATTCACAAAGAATCAATAAAAAAATTTAAAAAGCAGTTATAAGGAAATTAAAATAACTACCTGCTTCCTATATGCCCACCCTTGATTAAGCTGATTATCAACACTCACTGAAGTTCTAATCCGTTAACCAGCCTGTATAAGGCTCATTGTAAGGTACAGCTCTTTCTGGGAAATGTCATTGACATTATAAAATCTTGAAAGGACACTGAGGAACATAAATACTGAAACAGAAATGAACAAGACTGGTGACTTATGCAAGTGATAATTATTAAGAAATATGAAGGCCAAGTATTTTCTTTAAAAAAATGTATTACTTTTATTTGCTTCTCCTTCCTCTGTGTGTGTGTGTGTGTGTGTGTGTGTGCGCGCGCGCGTGTGTATGTCTGTGTGTTTACATACATGTATTGGTACATATATGGCTCATAAATGGAGGCAGTCAACTCTCTTTCTCTATCATGTGTGTCCTAGGGACCAAACTCAGGTCATCAAGCATGGTGACAAGTACCAGTACCCATTAAGCCATCTCACTGACACAAAGAATCTGAATATTATTTACATGATGAACTAAATAAATATTCATCAAATGAAATTTCATAAAACTAGAGTCCTCTGAGAAAAGAAATTGATGATGAAATGTACAGCTGACTTACAGTGCTACCTTGAGCACCTCGTGTGTTATTTCACTCATACAGAATTTTAACTCATCATACAAATACATGTGATTACTTCAGTAGAATGGATTTACTGTTGAGCAAAACGCATGTTTTACTTGAATTTCTTCCTTGCTATAGGCGCTTTTAATATAGAAATTCTGTTCAAGAAAAAAGGGATATGCCCAGTTGTTGTTGTTGCTCATAAACATATGTGGCATCACTCGGAGAGTGATTACTTATTGCAAATATTGTAAAAAGTAGCCACTAGGGTTAAAACATATACCTAGATCAATTATTAATGACTGTTATTCTGATATACTAAAGCATAAAATATTTAAAAAGCTTATAGTAGACCCTTCAGGTTTAGGGAACAAGCTCTCATGTGAAGTGATTGAAAAAAATCTGTCTCATGAAATATGTACTTGACTGTATTCATTTTCAAATTCAGAACAAAGTATTTCAATAAATATGCGTTGCCAAAAAACATAGACATGCCAGGTGAAGAGAAAAGATATCCTACATCTCAGATGATCAATATTTAGAATTATATAAATAGAGGTAATTTTTATTTATAATTCTTTAGAAATAATGAAATTATCATTGCTAAGAGTAATAGGTTATCTGTTCATCTACATAACTGTTTCAGTGAGACAGTGTATCCAGACTTGGTGTAGCATTTCATTTTGTCGGGTAAACAGGGGCATGGAATTTAATTTATTTTTATCAAATAACTGCTTGACCTTTTGAGGACAAAAAAAAAAAAAAAAAAAAAAGAACCCTTATGATTCATAGCATTTGTTTTGGTAGTAGTGCTTATATCGAGTTGAATAGGTTTTGGCAGCTAATTGAGTGATCTGGGGCTCTTTTGACCTGCATCCCTTTTGCTAAAATATGTCTCATATTCATAAGTTCACTGACAGGAAATCAAATTTAGTTTATACAATATATTAATCAATCACATCATGTAAATTATAAACATATACTAATATAAATTTCTCATGCTATGTGAAGAATGACGCTTAAGGCTATTCTATCAACATTGGAATTATTCAGCACAATACACAATTTTCTGGTTGACAGGTTTCAGGTTCTAAGGGGTGGACATGAGATCATTCCCAAGTGAGAGGAATGAAAAGCAAGTTATTTTATTCTTTTTACCTTATAACATCATTTATGAAAGCAGAAAAATGAAGACAAAAGATCGAAATGAAAGTTTTGGGATTTTTATTACTATTAGCGTGCCATTTTTTCTTGAAAATTTCAAAGATTTTTATGTGCAAGGCAACATTAAGAAGTGTTTTTATTTTTTTATTTTATCAATAATTTACTATTTGTTTTCCTTGATGGTTTTAGGTAATGACAAAATTACACCTTCGTTGGAGTAAAAATGTATTGTTTGTATGAATTTTGTTTCAAATACAAATTTGTGTTGAACATATACTCATATAAAATGTTATGGTGGAAAATATACAAAATGGAAATTAGTCCCTAAGAGCTAGGAGTCTGATTTAATTTTCCTCAAGTATGATTTTATCCTACAAGTTATATTTTCAAAAGTCTCAAGAGACTGTTATTGGTAGAACTCTGCATTATGGAGACTTATTTAATCATCTCCTAGGAAATCTTTAAATTGTACTGCAAGCTTAGTGAATAAACATATGTATTAAGCATCTGCCACAAGCTTGATTCTTTGGGAACTTGTCAAAATATAAGAAGTTACATATATGTTATAAACCACTACTCTGCAAATCAGCGATGAAAGTGTGAAGCTAGAGTGACTGCCCAGACCTTTGCAAAAGGAAATTGGACTTAAAATGAATTAGAAGAATTGTTCCAACTCCAAATTGTAGCTGGCAATCACATGTAAGCCTTTGGAACATGGCATACAGTTGTGAAACTTCCTTAGCAACATTAGCTAGCGAAGAGCTTTAAAATTAAGTGGTCTCATTGCTTCTTTTTATGTTTACATATGACTCTAAACTTCCAAGTTACTCAGTAAGTATCTCTTTAGTCCTAAGCACAGATCCCTGCATATAAAATGTAGAAGCAAAATTAAAGACAGTGAGTAGTTCTTTCCTGAACATAAAATTTGGTTAATTTGGAAATTTGGTAAACCTTGGTTGCTTGGAATCCAATGGATTACAATGAAACTATAGTTCAAAATATGGTTAGGCTTTAAACCATGATTTGTTTTACATGAGTTTTTACAAATATTTCTACTGCATATACAATAGGCTCAATGGATTTATAATCATACATAAAATATTTTTAAGTAAGGAGAATATGCTTTAGAGAAGGAGAAAACTAGAAATTGATGATATTAAAAAACATTAAGGTGAATATTATGATTTTAAAACTATTTAAAGAGAAAAATGAGAATATAAAAAAGAGCAATGAAATTGCTTGAATTGAATGAATTGTGTTGAATTGAACTGTCTGCAACCTAGAGGAATAAGCACGGACAGCTGTGCAGGAAAAATTGAGACCTGATGCCTGTCCAGGGAAACCGAGAGTTGATGGACTTCTAGCTTCACTGAGGACAGAGTAGTTACAAAGTGTTTATTATTCACTCTGGGGATTCTTCTGGTATATTAGGAAGATGAGTTTCTTCTTTACCCTCACATGACCTTTTCAACGGACTCATGAAAATTCAATGAATGCATGAGGAAATCGATTCATATAATTTCAAAATGATTTTCATTTCCTTCAATTAATCAAACAGAGTGATGAGGGTTTAAATAATTTTATGTTATTTACTTTTATGCACTAGTAAATAAGTAAATATTTAAATATGAAAATATGAGCTAGATTGAATTCTATTTGATAAAATAACTTTTATTTTAATAATTATGGCAAATTCATGTATTTCATATAGATAGTGTATGACCTATATGACTTAGAAAGTCATGATGATTTCTACAAAACTGTTTTTATAGCTTTTAAGCTATAAGAAAAAGCAAAATTTCTCTTTAGAAATGGGGTAATAGCATTTGGCCATATAGACGGAAGGTTCTCTTAAGCTGATAACTTCTGATTTGGTTCTGCTCGGGTTAGGAAACAAAAAAAGGGGGCAGTGCCCGTTCTTCCAGCACACTTACTGCTTAGTAGACAGGAATTTTTGAGTTTTGTGGTTTGTTGAAAATATTCGAGGGTCTGTTGTGATCTTCATTCACATCTTTATTTATCCTCCCTGCACAGAATCTATTCATGATCAATAATGCTCAGGCTTACTATACATGAAGCTTGTAGAGGTAGCTACATTTCTCTGTAGTCACTTCCCTTAATATGATTTCGATCAAGTGATTGCTACCTTTTTAATTTTATTTATTTTACTTTTTATTTTCTCGTATACTCTAAGCTGATCTCTCCTGATCCTTTTCCCACCTGCCCCCTGTCCACCTGAGGAATCTGTTCTACTCTCCTTTCACAGGGAGATTCATGCATCCTGCCAGACCACTCCTTTACCTAACCTCTCTTGGTATATGGATTGTATCTTGGTAATCATTTACGTAATGGCTAATATCCACAAATCTCATATTTGTCTTTCTGGTTCTGGGTTTTTTCACTCAGGTTGGTTTTATCTAGCTGTACCCATTTGCCTGCAAATTTCATAATGCCATATTATTATTATTATTTTGATATTTATTGTCTCTCTTTTTAAAAATTTGTTTTACACTCCAGATTTGATTCCCCTCTCAGTCCGGTCCATTCTCTGAATATCCCACATCCCACACCTCCTCTCCTCCCCACTGTCTCCATGAGGATGTCCTACCCACTGTTCCCCCACCCTACAAGACCTCTTAACTTCTTGGGGCCTCCAGTCTCTTGAGGGTTTGGTGTATCTTCTCTGACCAAACCCAGACATGCATTTTCTGCTGTATATGTGTTGGGGGTCTCATGTTAGCTGGTGTATGCTGCTCGGTTGGTGATCAAGTGTCTGAACAGTTGAGTAAATAATCCATTTTGTAAATACACCATATTTACTTTATCCATTCTTCAGTTAAGGAACATCTATGTCATTTCCTGTTTCTGATGATTACTAATAAAACTGCTATGAAGGGAGTTGAGCAAGTAGCCTTGTGGTAGGATGAAATTTCCTCTGGGTATCTGACCAGGAGAACTATAGCTGGGTCCATAGATGAGGTATGTCAATTCCCAATTTCTCAGAATCTGCCATATTGATTTTTATTGTGGCTATGAAAGATTGCCCTCCCACTAGCAATGGAGGAATGTCTCCTTTGCTCTATATCTTCACTATCATGAGCTATCACTTGTGTTGTTGATCTTAGCCATTCTGGCATGTGTGAGATGGAATCTCAGTTGATTAGATTTGCATCTATCTAATAGCTAATGATGTTGAACAAAACTGTCCCTCTTTATAGTATTCTACGCTAGCATCTTTGGTTTCAAAAAAGTCTGCCGCACATCTGTCAAGGCTCTTCTGACTTTTAGAATACCCATTAAGTAATCAGATATAGTTCTAATAGGCCTGCCTTTTTATGATACTTGGTGTTTGCCCCTTGCAGCTTTTGATATTCTTTATTTGTTCCGTATATTTACTGTTTTCTTGTTATCTTATGAGGAATTTTTTCCCAATCTATTTGGTGTTCTGTGTGCTTCTTGTGCTATTATAGGAATCTCTTTTTATAGGTTGCAAAAATTTTCTTCTATGGTATTGTTTAAAATGTTTTTTGGGTATTTAAACTGGGATTACTTTCCTTCTTCTATGCCAATTATATATTTCACAAATAATTTATAATATAATAAATATACAATACATTTTATGCATGCCTGCATGTATGTATGTATGTATGTATGTATGTATGTATGTACGTATGCATGTACTGTCCCAGGTTTTCTGCGTATTTTCATCAGAAATATTTTAGGTTAAGCATTTTCTTTGACTGATGTTTTCATGTCTTCTCTTATATCTTCAATGCTTTAGAATTGCTCTTCTATCTCTTCTATTCTGTTCCTGAAGTTTGCCTTTGCAGTTTCTGTTTGAATTCCTGAATTTTCCATTTCCAGAATTCCCACAGTTTATGTTTTCTTTATTGCTTCTATTTTCATTTTCAGGTCTTGAACCATTGTATTTGTTTATTCAATTGTTTGTTTGCATTTTCTTGCCTTTCCTTAAGAGATTCACTCATTTCCTTCAGTTGTTTGTTTCTATTTTTCACTATCTTATTTAATGGATTATATTAATTTCCTCCAATTGCTGTGTTTCCTGGATTTTTAAAGGCATGCATTCATTTTCTCTTTAAGGAACTCTATCCTCTTCATATAGTTACTTTTAATGTCTTTTTCTTGTGCCTATGCTATGATAAAATATTCAGAACCTGACACGGTAGGACTGCAGTAGAGACATATTGCCATGGCATGAACATATTGATAGTGTTCCTATGATGGTGTCTAGTAATCTTGGTTTGGGATGATTATAGGTCTGGGTGCTGATTTCTGGGTTTGTCTTTGTTAGGTAAATTATTTGTTCCTTGATTTCTGGTTCCTCTCTGGATTTTCAGACAGTGTGATGGCTCTGAGTTACCTGGTTCACTGACTTGATCAGCTGGTGTGTTCACAGGGAATGCCTGCCCGTGTTGGAGGCAGGGATACAGTGTAGAGTGGGCAGGGTGGGTTGGGGAGCGAGTTAGAATGGAGTGGTCTGTGAGATCCACATGAAATGTGGTCGGGAGAAGGAAGGGTGAAGCTGTGATCTGTTGCAGAACTAGAGACTGACACATTAGGTCTAGGGAAAGAGAAAGAGAGGAGAAGGTCCTGGATTAGTCTCATGGCACAGCTCACTTTAAGAAAATAATTATTAATTTCTTTCTTATTCATTCTTTCTTCCTTCCTTTTTCCTTCTTTCTTTGTTCTCTCAGGACTCTGTTTCTACTCTGTAGCCTTTCCTTTCCTGAAACTCAGAGATTTGCCTACCTCTGCCTCCCAAGAACAGGGATTAAAGGAGTGTGCTCTGACTTCCTAGCCTATTATTTCCTATAATAGCCCTTCTCTATAAAAATTCTACAATATTATGCCAAGACCTAATTGTTTGATTTTTTTTATTTCTTTCCTTCTAAGCTGGTAAAGTAAGAAAAAGCACTTTGTAAGGTAAAATATTTCAAAGCTATTTTTTCCCACCTCCTTTAGAAACACAATTTTAAAATGTGCATGCAGGGGATTGTGTCATCCAAGGCTTTGCAAGGCATCTAATAATAAATCTATGTGGGGGGTTGTAGAGCAGTTCCTGAATCTTAGGGTACAATAAGTGTTATTTCACTTGTTCCTTTTTGCATAGTTACTGAATAAAAAAGGAATATGTCAGATGAATTCAAAGTTTGTAGCAATATTTCTCCATCTTCCTCAGTCTCACTGTCTATAGGCAACATATTAACTATATGATAGAGTGCATGTTTTATCTAGAAATCCAATTATACTATAACTTATAGCACACTATAAAATAATAGTATTTATTTCTTTATTTATTAGTTAGTTAGTTAGTTAGTTTTCAAGCCAGGGTTTTTCTGTGTAGCCCTGGCTGTACTGGAACTTACCTTTTAGACCAGGGTGGTATTGAACTCACAGAAATCTGCCTGTCTTTGCCTCACTAGTGCTGGGATTAAAGGCATACTGTTGCCCTCACACCCAACAGTAGTTTTAATTAATGTATTCCCATTATGAGATTTTGTACTTTGGAAAATTGAGATTCTCTTGCTTTATTCTTCAGTGATAACATCAAGATAAATTAATGCAAAAATGTTCTCATTTTTTACTTATGTATTTTTTGAGGTGTGTGTGTGTGTGTGTGTAGGGGGAGTTGGCATACAAAGGATAACTTTGAATGACTTCAGGAGGCCCATATTCTTCTACCACATGATTTCTGTAGATCGCACTGGATTGTCAGACTTGGTTGCAATTTGTTTTTACCACAGAGTTATTTTGCTGGTTCTTATTCATTATTTATCTAACTGAACTTACCTTAAAATGTGGACACTCCGTTTTATGTGCTGAACTATTAACTAGTTTCCTCCCCAAGAACTTTCATTATGGAAAATAGATATCTATTTAAATAAGTGAGGTCAGTTGTTGCATAGTAAATCCTGGTGAAAGAGGAACAGCTGAGATAACCACGGAGCCTGGGATGTTACAGACATGCACATTTAGCTTTTACCAGAGTGCTGGAGATCTAAACTCAGCTCTTCATGTTTGCATGGGAGGCACTATCAGAAGGATCAATTTCCTCAGACCTCACATGATATTTTGTAACAAGATTTTAAACTTTGGGCTCAGTGATTTGACTGTCTAGCTGGCCTATGAAAATACATGTTTAAAATGTCGAGCCAATCTTCCTCCCTCCCTCCCCCCCCCCTCTCTGTATGTACGTGTGTTTGTGTATCTGGGTACTCGGAATTGAATTCAGGTCCTCAAGGTTGCATAGCAAGCAACTTACCAATTCAGCCATCCACCTAGCCCTTTCTTCTTGTTTGATAAAACTATTATTTAGTATTTACAATGAACTATCTTTGCAATCAGTTTTTTTTTAAAGTTATTTAGTATAACATGTAAAAGAGTAATAAATAGTTCAATAGTTGTCATTTGTAATAGTGGATCTAGATGTTCAATGGTATTAACAATTGGTTAGAAATGTCAGAAATTGAAAGTAACTGTAAATTTGTGACTGTTATGTGACTGTATATTAAGTACATATAGCTTATACTAAGAAAATATTTGAGACAATTGATATGTTTAAACTAGTAAAATTTATTTAAAATATACAACTCAGTACTGACCTTTTATAGTCATCAAAATAATTTGTAATAGTTAAATGCCTCTTAAATATACATGATATTTTCTGAAGCTAAAAGTAATATGCACTCAACCAATTTTTAAAAATTTATTTGGAACATTAAACATGATAGAAGACGACAAAAATCTCTTATGACGTCCTCTATGAACGGAAATTGTGAAAAGTTTCTGATTAGACAGAAATCATTCCATCTCCAAGGGATAATATGCAGCATAACAGTGGCTTCATAGAATTAATTGGGTAGTGTTCCTTCTGTTTCTATTTAGTGGAATAATTTGAAGAGTATTGGTATTAGGTCTTCTTTAAGTCTGATAGAATTCTGCACTAAACCCATCTTGTCCTGAGATTTTTTTTGGTTGGGAGATTTTAATGACTGCTTCTATTTCTTTAGGGGATATTGGACTGTTTAGATGGTTTATCTGATCCAGATTTAATTTTCGCATTTAGTATCTGTCTACAAAATTGTCCACTTCATCCTGATTTTTCAGATTTGGTGAATATAGGCTTTTGTAGTAGGATCTGATTTTTTTTTATTTTCTCACTTTTATTGTTATTTCTCCCTTTTCATTTCTGATTTTGTTAATTTGGATNCTGTCTCTGTACCCTCTGGTTAGTCTGGGTAAGGGTTTATCTAGCTGGTCGATTTTCTCAAAGAACCAGTTACTGGTTTTCTTGATTTTTGTGTATAGTTCATTTTGTTTCTTCTTGGTTGATCTCAGCCCTGAGTTTGATTATTTCCTGCATTTTACTCCTCTTGGGTGTATTTGCTTAATTTTGTTCTAGAGCTCTCAGGTGTGCTTTTAAGCTGGTCATGTTTGCTCTCTCCAGTTTCTTTTTGGAGGCACTAAGAGCTTTTTCCTCTTATTGCTGCTTCCATTGTATCCCATAAATTTGGTTATGATGTACCTTCATTTTCATTAAATTCTAAAATTATCTAATTTTTTCTTTATTTCACCCTTGACCATATTATCAATGAGTAGAGCAATGTTCAGCTTTCATGTGTATGTGGACTTTCTGTTGTATTTGTTGCTATTGAAGACCAAGCTTAGTCAGTGGTGATCTGATAGGATGCATGGGATTATTTCATTCTTTTTGTATCTGTTGAGGCATGTTTTGTGACTGGTTATATGGTAAGTTTTGGAGAAGGCACCATGAGGTGCTGAGAAAAAGATATATTGTTTTGTTTTAGGATAAAATGTTCTATAGATATCTGTTAATTCCATTTGTTTCATATGCAATAGTGTTTGTGTTTGGTGGCTGATTATGAGATGGATCCCCGGGTCGGGTAGTCTCTGGATGGTCCATCATTTCGTCTTAGCTCCAAAATTTGTCTCTGTAACTCCTTTCATGGGTATTTTGTTCCCAATTCTAAGGAGGAATAAAGTATCCACATGTTGGCTTTCCCTCTTCTTGATTTTCTTGTGTTTTGCAAATTGTACCTTGGGTATTCTAAGTTTCTGGGATAATATCCACTTATCAGTGAGTGCATATCTTGTGTGTTCTTTTGTGATTGGGTTACCTCACTCAGGATGATATCCTCCAGATACATCCATTTGCCCAAGAATTTCATAAATTCATTGTTTTTAATGGCTGAGTAGTACTCCAGTGTGTAAATGTACCACATTTTCTGTATCTATTCCTCTGTTGAGGGACATCTGGATTCTTTCCAGCTTCTGGCTATTATAAGTAAGGCTGCTATGAACATAGTGGAGCATGTGTCCTTATTACCAGTTGAACTATCTTCTGGGTATATGTCCAGGAGAGGTATTGCTTGATCTTCCAGTAGTATTATGTCCAATTTTCTGAGGAACCACCAGACTGATTTCCAGAGTGGTTGTACAAGCTTGTAACCCCACCATCAGTGGAGGAGTGTTCCTCTTTCTCCACATCCTCACCAGCATCTGCTGTCACCTGAATTTTTGATCTTAGCCATTCTGACTGGTCTGAAGTGGAATCTCAGGGCCGGTTTGATTTGCACTTCCCTGATGATTAAGGATGTTGAACATTTTTTCAAGTGGTTCTCAGCCCTTAGTTATTCCTCAGTTAAGAATTCTTTGTTTAGCTCTGTACACCATTTTTAATGGGGTTATTTGAATTTCTGGAGTCCAACTTCTTGAGCTTTTGTATATATTAGATATTAGTCCCCTATGAGATTTAGGATTAGTAAAAATCCTTTCGCAATCTGTTGGTAGCCTTTTTGTAGATTTTGCTAATATAGCTGCCTCGTGTGAGGTTAGGCCGGTACCTGGCAAATACAGAAGTAGATGTTCACAATCATCTATTAGATGGAACATAGGGCCCTCAATGGAGGAGCTAGAAAAAGTACCCAAGGAGCTGAAGGGGTCTGCAACCCTGTAGGTGGAACAACAATATGAACTAACCAGTACCCCCAGAGCTCGTGTCTCTAGCTGCATATGTAGCAGAAGATGTCCTAGTCAGCCATCATTGGGAAGAGAGGCCCCTTGGTCTTGCAAACTTTATATGCCCCTGTACAGGGGAATGCCAGGGCCAAGAAGTGGGAGTGGGTGGGTAGGGGAGCAGGGTAGGGGGTATAGGAGATATTCAGGATAGAATTTGAAGTGTAAAGGAAGAAAATATCTAATTAAAAAATTGAAAAAAATCCATTTGGTTCACAACTTCTGTTAGTTTCAATGTGTCTGTTTAGTTTGTGTTTCTATGTCTGTCTATTAATAAGCGTGGGGTGTTGAAGTCTCCCACTATTATTTTGTGACTGCAATATATGCTTTGAGCTTTAGTAAAGTTTCTTTTAATAACGTGGGTGTCCTTGCATTTGGAGCATACATGTTCAGAATTGAGAGTTCTTGGTAGATTTTTTTTTTCTTTTATGAGTATAAAGTGTCCTTCCTCATCCTTTTTGATAACTTTTGGTTGAAAAACAATTTTATTTGATATTAGAATTGCTACTCTAACTTGTTTCTTGGAGAATTGTTTTCCAGCCTTTTATTCTGAGGTAGTGTCTGTCTTTGTCAATTAGGTACATTTCCTGTATGCAGCAAAATGCTTGGTCCTGTTTATGTATCCAGTCTGTTAGTCTATATCTTTATACTGGGGAACTGAGTCCATTGATGTTAAGAGATATTAAGGAATAATGATTGTTGTTTCCTGTTATTTTTGATGTTATTTTTATGTTTGTGTTGCTATCTTCTTTTTGGTTTCTTGAAAGAAGATACTTTCTTCCTTTTTATAGGATGTAGTTTCCCTCGTTGTGTTGGTGTTTTTTCCATATATTAACCATTGTAGGCTTGGATTTATGGAAAGATATTGTGTACACTTGGTTTAGTCGTGGAATATCTTTGTTTCTCCCTCCATGGTAAATGATAATTTTGCTGGGTATAGTAGCCTTGGGCTGGGATTTGTGTTCTCGTAGGGTCTATATGACATCTTCTCAGGATCTTCTAGCTTTCACAGTAGCTGATGAGAAGTCTTGTGTAATTCTGATAGGTTTGCTTTTATATGTTACTTGACCTTTTTCCCTTAATGCTTTTAATATTTTATCTTTGTTTTGTTCATTTGGCATTTTGACTATGATGTGACCAGAGGAATTTCTTTTCAGGTCCAATCTATTTGGAGTTCTGTAAGCCTCTTAACATGTTTATGGCCATCTCTTTCTTTAGGTTAGCGAAGTTTTCTTCTATAATTATGTTGAAGATATTTATTGGCCCTTTAAGTTGTAAATCTTCACTCTCTTCTATACATATTATCCTTAGGTTTGGTCTTCTCATTGTGTTCTGAATTTCCTGGATATTTTCAATTAGGAGCATTTTGCATTTTGCATTTTCTTTGACTTTTGTGTCAATGTTTTCTATGGTATCTTCTGCATGTGAGATTCTCTCTTCTATCTCTTGTAATCTGTTTGTGATGCTTGCATCTATGACTCCTGATCTCTTTCCTAGGTTTTCTATCTCCAGGGTTGTCTCTCTTTGTGATTTCTTTATTGTTTCTATTTCCATTTTAGATTCCGATGGTTTTACTCAATTCCTTTACCTGTTTGGTTGGGTTTTCCTGTAATCCTTTAAGGGTTCTGTGTTTCCTCTTTAATGGCTTCTAGCTGTTTAACTGTGTTCTCCTGTATTTCTTTAAGGGAGTTAATTATGTCCTTCTGAAAGTCCTCTATTATCATCATGAGATGTGACTTTAAATCTGATCCTTGCTTTTCTGGTGTAATGGGGTATTAAGGGCTCACTGTGGTAGGAAGACTGAGTTCTGATGATGCCAAGTAGCCTAGGTTTCTGTTGCTTAGGTTCTTGCCCTTGCCTCTTGCCATCTGGTTATCTCTGGTGTTAGCTGATCTTGCTGTCTCTGACTGTGGCTTCTTCCTCCTGCAAGCATGTATGTCAATATTTCTGGGAGACCAGTTCTCTTTGGAAGGAATTTGGGTATGGAGAGTTGTGGTACAGGGTCAGCTCTGGGTATACATGTAAACCAGAAGGATCCTGTCTCTGGTTGTTTCTTGGTTCCTGTGTCATGATGGCTCTGGGCAAGTCCTTTTTGGGCCAGGAATTTCAGCAGAAGTGTTGGTCCTACCTGTATTCACAGATGTGTCTGCACTCATGGGAGACCAGCTCTCTCCTGAAGGTATTTGGGTATGGAGCGCTACGTCAAAGGATCAGCTCTGGGTGCTGTGTCACAGGATCAGCTCTGGGTGCTGAGGCACAGGATCTACCCCCAAAGCAAATGAAAAGTGACATAAACCACGAGACAATATCTATTATGTTGGTCATATTTATATTTATTTCTTCCATGTGAATCCTTACTTATCAAAGCTATATTTGTATACCAGGATTTGTGTACACACATTTGTGCAATCCCAGCTACCAGGGTAGCTATGGCAGTGAGCTTAGGCAAACCTATATAAGGCTATGTATCAAAATTTAAAGATATTTGTTATTTAAAATAAGGTTTTGGGTACAGGACAATAGTAGAATGGTACTTACCCGACATGTATAAAATCCCAGATTCAAACTCTAGTACTTAGCAAATCATCCCCCAAAATAACGAAAACAAAAAATGCAATCCATTCCGTTCAATAAGTGGGATACTAGTAAAAAGTTCTAAATTCTTTCACTTTCTTTCATATGCTGTATAGCTGATTGACATTCTAATTTATCATTCTTACTTCCTCATTTGCTTTCATAGTAATGAAAGTATAAGACATGAAACCATTTGTATTGTAAGGAGATATAATTATGGCGCCAATAATTAGGCTACTATCAAGATTAAGAACAAATGTGAAAAATGTTTATTTGCCCATCACCTGTTGAACAAGTGATGCTGGGCCAAAATGAGATGAGAGTAAATGTTTAAATGGGTAGCTTCTGTGGTAAAGCATAAGGATGCTGGCAATAATCCCCTGTGTACTGGAATTACTGTCAATCAAGGGCTATTTAATGATAAATTATAATTTCTGTTTCAGTGAGATAGCCCCTCAGGTTGAATGGCATGTCCTGAAAGTCTGGCTTCCTGAGTTCCTTGCCTTGAACCAGTTGTTGAAGGAAACAGTTATCTTTAGAAAAAAAATATTTTTTTTAAACAGGGGATAGTGAAGTCATCTTGCACAAATTTTCTGAAGCATTAACTTATTAATTCTTATTTCGGTCTACTTGACAATTCAATCTTCTTGATTGTTAGTGAGTGTAGATCAAGTACAGGCCGGTGCCAATTTCAGGAAGCAACAGGCTGGGATAAGCAGAGGAATAGAGGGGACACCTCATGCAGAGTACCATCTGCCTAGTAGGATACCCCTCTTGCATGGGAAGGCAAGAAGATAGGCTCTGGGAACACATGGCTGCTGTATTAGTCAGGGTTCTCTAGAGTCACAGAATTTACGAATATGCTTTATATAGTAAAGGAATTTATTGATAACTTACAGTCTGCAGTTCAATTCCCAACAATGGTTCAGTAGTAGCTGTGGATGGAAGTCCAAGGATCTAGCAGTTGCTTAGTCCCACACGGCAAGCAGGCGAAAGAGCAGGAACCAGACTCCCTTCTTCCAATGTCCTTATATTGTCTCCAGCAGTAGGTGTAACCCAGATTAAGGTGTGTGCCACCACACCTTTAATCCCGGATGACCTTGAACTTGGAGATCTCCCTGTCTTAATCTTCTAGAATCAATAACCACTGTGTCTTAAGATCTACACACCAAGATCCAGATCAGAAACTTATATCTCCCAGCCTCCAGATTAGGGTCACTGGTGAGCCTTCCAATTCTGGATTGTAGTTCATTCCAAAAATAGTCAAGTTGACAACCAGGAATAGCCACTACAGAGGCCTTTCTTCACTTTGGTAAAAGGAGAAGTTACAGATGTGAATAACAATTGAAGTAAAAGGTTAATAAATCCTGAAGAAATGCAGCACAACAGTAAATCTCAAGTTTCAAATTGATAAAAGAAGAACATTCTAAAGGAAGCTTCTTAAACGGAGGAGTTAGGGAAAGGACTGAAGGAGCTGAAAGGCTTTGCAGCTCCATAGGAAGAACAATATCAACCATCCAGACACGCTAAAGCTCCCAGGGACTAAACCACCAACCAAGGAGTACACATGAAAGGATCCATGGCCCCAGCTGCATATGTAGCAGAGGATGGCCTTGTTGGACACCCTCATGGAAGCAGGGAGAAGGGGGATGGGATAGAGGTTTCCAGGGGGTAAAGCAGGAAAGGGGATAACATTTGAAATGTAAATGAAGAATATATCCAATAAAAAGAAGAAAAAGAATTTTTGCAATATTTAAAGAAAATTATAAACAGTTTATGTTTTGTGAATCATATACGAGATGGTTAGATATTAATGACTAATATCTTCCTTATTACTGTGGCATGAATCATTAGTGGTGTGTGTGTGTGTGTGTGTGTGTGTGTGTGTGTGTGTCTTAACTCATAGATACTAGCCAAAATTTTATATATACACATAAATGTGTAATATATAAGAATATTATTATTTAAATGTTTTGAAACAGAAAATTATACAAAAGAAGTGTAAATAAAGCCAGGCAGTGGTGGTGCACTCCTTTAAACCCAGCACTTGGGAGGCAGAGGCAGGTGGATTTCTGAGTTCAAGGCCAGCCTCATCTACAAAGTGAGTTCCAGGACAGTCAGGGCTATACAGAGAAACCCTGGTTTTTTTGTTGTTTTTGTTTTGTTTTGTTTTGTTTTGCTTTTTTTAAAAACAAAAAACAAAAAACAAAAAGCAAAAAAACAAAACGTGTAAATAAGAAAAAAACTTAAATTGTTTGCATACTTGTGAAAATAGTGCCTTGCTAATATAACACAAGCTTACTTAAAACTTACTCTATAGCCTAGACTGGCGGTAACTAACTGTGTAGCTGAGATGTTCTCAATTTTGGGAAACCTGTATCCTTTCCTTCCTAATACTGGGAGTATAAGCATGTGACATAGCAACTTGAATGATCTACTTTCATGTAATTCAGCAATAATCTTTCAGAAAATTTTATTCTAGACATAACGGATTATTTTCTTATTGTTTTAATGTTTTCAGGTTATAATGTAATTAGATCATTTCCCCTTCCTTATCTATCTTTTTTACCCAGATTTTTTTTTTTGTTGGATATTTTCTTTTATTACATTTCAATGTTTTCCCCTTTCCATGTCTTCCCTTGGCAGTCCCCTACACTGGGACATCAAACAACCTCAGGCCCAAGGTCCGCTCCTCCCACTGATGTCTAACAAGGCCATCCTCTGTCACATATGCAGCCGGAGCTCTGGGTCCTCAAGCATGAGCAGTCCTCATTTGAGTTGGTGGTCAAATCATTGCAGGCACTGCTCTTGCCCTTGGTTAGGTGAAGGAGGTGAAAGAGATGTCCGTGTTGTTAAACTACACATTTCAAACCCAGGCCCACAGAACCTGAACTAGATCTGACTTGAAAACCTCCTTGCAGACCAGAATTCCTCATTCCAGAGGTACTAGGGAATTTCCTTCTAAAGGATGGAAATAACCAATAGATCTATGAAACTACAATTTTTTTTAAAGGAAGTACTTAGTCGTTGGCTATGAGCTAATATATTTATATGTGAACAATAATAACACTATGATATGGTATAAAAACTTAAATACTTTCCACAAGATGATATTTCCTACTTTTAGGAATAGATGTTTAACTGTGAAATTCTAACATATTTGTTATAAATAGGAAGAAAAGTACTCATATTTTAACATTCAAAAGAAATCGCTGGGTGTGGTGGCACACATAGGTCATCCTTGCTCTTTAGGAGGCTGAGGCAGAAAAATTTAAGTTTCTTGCCAGCCTGAAGTATGTAAGGATATTTAGTCTCAATCAATCAACCAACCAATCTGTCAATCAATCATAAAGACAACATAACAAGAACATGAATCTAAGTAAGTAAAACTTTATTATTTATTCCTTTAAACACAAGCTCTCGAAATCTCCAAGCGTTGTGTAAAACAATGCTGTTTTGAATTTTAATTTTCCTTTACAGTGTTTTTAGATTTTCCCAACTTGTGACAAGAAACAAGGGTTTTGTTTAGTTTTTTTTTTTTCTTTTCTAGGTAATATTCCATTTGGTACTATGCTTCTTATTTCTGCAGACATGGTTATGTTAGTCTCTGTAAAATTCTTCACATCTCTTCATAACAATTCTGGCAACATTTAGATTATAATATCCAGAAGAGCCAGCCGTACAGTTTGATAAAGATGTTCTATCTTTACCTCCAACACAAATAAGGATAAGGGTTTCTTCTTCCAAATGCCACTGGGGAGCTGTTTTATGTCATCATCTTCTCTAAGGAATTTGAAATTTGTAGCCATGCGAGGAAGCAGGGAACTAAGAATTTAATAACACTAATCAAGAATTACATACACAAACAGGACTATACTGGATTTCAAAGCCCGTGCAGGAGGATTCTGTTCTCCTTGAACCATATTTATAAGGGAAATTAACCTTGATTTACATTTCCCAAAAGAGAATGGGAATTTGGAGAAGTTGAAGTGGAGAAATTGCTCATGAAAAGAGATGATAGAAAGACTTAGCAAGAAGAACGAGAAAGGACTGGCATGAGCAGAGAGTCAGAGGTAACTGAGGTAGGTTTGAGAAGTGAAAGACTGTGAAGTGAAGCCAACATCAGGTGTTCAAGGTGACCAGAGGAATGTTGAAAAGGATGTACTATAGACACATGCTTCATTTATGGCCACAAAATATTCCACCAAGTTCATATGACTAGCAGTGTGAGATTCTCCCATGAGCCATTTAGGTAGCTCAGAGGAAATAAGACCAGTTATGTCAAAAGATGTTAGGATCAATGTCCATAAATGATGCAGTCCTTCTGATTCTGCATCTCGCTGTTTTATGTCTACTGCATCATCTTTCACAGAGTATGAAATCAGTAGTAAGTTCACTGGGCAACAATTCAAGAAGGCTACAAAATCTATTGTTGGTATTATCTGATCATGGTTCTAACCAATTGTGGCTGGACAGCTTATTTCATGATTTTTTTCAGATATTTAAATTATAATTAGATATCTATATTATCTAGATATAACATTAAGATTGGTTTCTATTTTTGTCTGTATTTTTTGTTGAGAGTTCAAGTCAGGAGTGTAATACTAGTGATCTGTACTTCATCCCAGGATGTTCTTTTGTTTATTCTAAGGAGTTTTATTTCCTGTGCCCTTTCCATATTATTTATAAAGATGATTTTCAAAGGAGTAAACAGCCCGAATTAGTTCTATATTCTATTAAAACTAGAAGAGGAAAATGTAATTCATGAGGGATCTGTATATGAGTTATTTACATTAATTTTTTAATAATTTATAAATATTAAGAACTTTATTATTTTCAACATTAAGATTCAGTGATTGAGTTTGAAAATAAATAATGCCCCAGTTTCAGAAAACACAGTGAGTTTTAAAATTTAAGGAGTCAGTTAACAAGTACCATTTTGATTTAAAGAAATAAGCAAAGTGCATGCAAACAAAAATATTAGATTAAAAATATTTTTCACACTATCGGGTATTAGGACTCTAAGCACTTGAAATATTAAATAGATCATATTTCAGAAAAGGATTTAATTAGAAAATAGGTGTTGTTTGAAATACGTCATAATAAACATGTGTGAGCGTGCTTAAGACCTGGACCACTTTTCTTAAATGAATAGATAGTCCTGGAATAAAATCACTGGCGCACTTCAGCTAGCTTACTCATTTTAATAGCTAAAAAGCACTCACATATATTGCAGTGACATACATTATTCTGAGCCTGGTAATCCTTCTCTGTGAGAGCTGTACTCAGCTGGATGCTCAGCAGATGTGAGATCATCATGCCATATTTCCTCTCACCACCTTTCACATCAGTGACCGAAAAAAAAAAAAAATCTCTCTGGATAGCAAAGGATGTCTCCTGGGAATACCACCACTTTAGTCTCTCTGAAATATGTTATATATTATTTTATCATATTCATACGTTATTTGATTAGGAAAGGCTCCCATAGACTCACATGATTGATTGATTGCTTAACACATAGGTATTGGCACTATTAGCAGGGAGGACATTGTGGGAGGAAGCATGTCATTGTGGGGGCGGGGCTTTGAGATCTTTGCTCAAGCTATGCCCAGTGTGGCTCACAGTCTCCTTTTATTGCCTGCTGATCAATATGTAGAATTCACAGCTTCTTCTCCAGCACCATGTCTGCCTGCATAACACCATGTTTTCTGACATGATAATCACGTACTAAACCTCTGAAACTATAAGTTAGCTCCAGTTGCATGATCATGGTGTCTCTTAACAGCAATAAATAAAACCCTAAGACATGATTTATTCATGATCATTGCAATCACTTGGACATATCACTTCATTTTAGAAACCTTACTAGTATAGTTAAAAAGCTTTGTAGAAGTACATAATACATGCTATTATTGTCATCCCAAAATATTATTTACTGCAGAAAAATAATAGAAATTATATTTAAGGAAATGCTGCATAGGATTGAAATGAATAAGAAGTTGAGATGTCAAATTAGACTGAAAACATGTATATTTGATGGCAATTATCATCCTTTTTGGCAAACTACAGACAGGAACCACACTTCTAAAATTAAATGGAAGAGGAAAGAAAATTCATCCTTTAATGTGAGCAAAATCTGGATCTGAGTCCAGCATAGTGACTGACAGGAGTTTTTCAAGGTCATTGTATGACAGACAATTTGAAATTCACTGACAGTTGTCAACTGACTTTTTATAATAAAGTTGTTTGGTGTCAATTTTAATTCCCAAGTGTGTTATAACTAACATTATGAATTATACACATTTCCAAGGAAGAACCAAAAGAATTAAAATATAATTTAAAACATAGGAACCACTGATACTCAATCTTCAGATGAATTTACCTCAAGTACTTAAACTTATTTCCTTTCCTACTTTGCTGTGAGCTAGCCTCTCTGAGACAGTTAAGCTGTCTGTGAAATTATCAAAGGCTAACTGCTAATTGTAAATGTAAGTTTTATATTTTCCAGAGGCATATTACAAAATCTAGCTATGAACCCTTGTACTTACCTCATTGCCTCATCAGTAAAGGCTGATTTATAGTAGTCCTTCACTGCAGTGCAGGATGTCTAGGTTTCATACAAATTATAAATATCAAAAGACATACAAACAAGTAACATAAAAGAACTAAATTCTAAACAACATGGCGGGGCAGATTTCAGGGTTTGACATAAGCTTGTTAAAGCCTTGCCACATTCTCTTTATTTGTGTGATTCAACAAGAGTAGGGTTTGTAATAAAAATAAACACAGTTTGAAGAGTCAGAGTATGGATCAGAAACAGATATGGATATAGTTTGAGTCCCGAGACAATGAATTTAAAATATATGATTAATGTGTGATGTTCTGTAGTGAATAAAATAGATCACTTACAGAAGCAAATGGCCAATGGGTGAATAATAGCAACCAACCAGCCCTCCCTCCAACCCCTGAGAGCTCCCAGGGACTAAACCACCAACCAAATAGTATACATGGAGGGACCTATGACTCCACCTGCATATGTAGCAGAGAATGGCCTTGTCTGGCTTCAATGGGAGGAAAGGTCCTTGGATCTGTGAAGTCATGATACTCAAGTGTAGGTAAATGCCAGGGCAGTGAAGTAGGAGTGAGTGGGTGTGAGAGCACCCTCATAGAAGCAGGGAGAGGGAGGATGGGATAGTTTCCTGGAGGAGAAACTAGGAAAGGGGATAACATTTGAAATGTATAAATAAAATATCCAAGAAGAAGAAGAAGAAGAAGAAGAAGAAGAAGAAGAAGAAGAAGAAGAAGAAGAAGAAGAAGAAGAAGAAGAAGAAGAGACCAAAACCACAACATAAATACTAGCAACACAAACACCATAACACACACAAATACAGCTTTGGTGTCACTATTAGTAAGCTACTTCGGGCTGAGTAAAGAACCTCACAAGGATATCCCTAAATTTGAAATGTGAAAAGTGAAAGCCAGCATAACAGAGCAGAAGAAACAGATCAGTTTCCATGCATACTAAGAGCATTTAGAAAACAGTGCAAAATATTGCCAGGAGAGTAATAGACATGGAGGGGCCCTGAATAAAGAGTATTTGAAAAAAAAAATGAATTAATGTTTCTTCCAATTAATCTCCAGTCTCAGATCACAGACCTAAGAAGATCAGAGCACACGCAGAAGGATAATGTTATCTAAGAACCTATCAGATTTATCTAAAGAAGACCTGCTAAGCAGCAGAGATGCAGGAAAAGCTTGAGGAACCTAAGAGAGAGAGAGAGAGAGAGAGAGAGAGAGAGAGAGAGATTTCAAGCTCATTGTCAGACCCAGCCAGTTGGTTGCAAAGCATTCCACTCCCACATAGACAGTTTCATGAAAGGACTACTTGATTGGAGACCTCCATACTGCACACTCTTTTAAACAATGAGAGCTGTATGAACTAACCAGTACCCCCAGAGCTCATGTCTCTAGCTGCATATGTCGCAGAAGGTGGCCTAATCGGCCATCACTGGGAAGAGAGGCCCCTAGGTCTTGCAAACTTTATATGCCCCATACAGGGGAACACCAGGGCCAAGAAGTGGGAGTGGGTGGGTAGGGGAGGAGGCGGGGGGAGGGTATAGGGAAGTTTTGGGAGCATTTGAAATGTAAATAAAGAAAATATCTAGTTAAAAAAAAAAGAACTCTTGATAGGAAAAGGTCATAGAACAGGGGAAATGTTCATATAAAATCAACACTGAAATTCTTTGAACCCTTAAGTATTGGACTTCAACAATGTATATATGATAGGGTAAAATCACTTAATATCTATTTCTCAAGTTTTCAATTTTGTGGTAGTCAGTTTATTACTTTTCAACCCCTGTGCTTAATTTAGGAAAAAGCAAACTCATGAGAATATTATGAGGGTGTAATAGAAGGTACAAATTGATGGTACCACCATTCAGAGACTCTTAATTAGGGTATTTTTAACATGAAAGTATTGGAATTTTTCAAAATTTGAAAGAGAATGTTTCAAAATTATGAAGTTTCAAAATGATGCTCTTTAGATGTGCTCTGCAGGCTCAAAGAGACAAAGTTCAGATAACAGCCTCCACCTTCCAAGTTAATCTCCATTTGCTCCCTCTCCAATAGTATGGGATTCTTTCTAAAGTTCCTTCTATACTATACTTTTCCTAATGAAGACTGAGAAGGCCTAAAAAAAATTTAAAATCAAGAAAAGATTGAATTTCCTATATAAGTAATTCATGTAACATTTAAATTCAACTAAAATTTTTAAAAAATTTATTGCTACTTTTTCTTTTGCAAATTCAATATTTCTGCAGAATGACTCAGTTTGTCAAATAATATTTTTTGAAAATTCCGAAGATCACCTGAAGTGTCAGTGTAAATAAAGGAAATTCTTTTTCTTTGTTTATATGACAGTTCAGGGTTAAGAAATAAAACAAGGAACAAATAAGTGAAAGAAAAAAACTGTTCATAAGGAAAGATAATAGGTAAAAACCCATCTTACTTATAGAGAAACATCCATTTCCATCTACTTTACTTTAGAAACCACTTGACAAGTAAAATGACATATTTAATGTATTTCGAGGAACCAACCAAACAATCTAGAACCCTTATACCCTGACAAGTCCTTAAAAATCAAGAACAAATAAATAAATAAATAAAAGAAAATAAAAAGGAAGTTAAGAGTTTCTCAAACAAACAAACATTAAGGGAATTTGTGGCCAATAGACATGTATTATAAGACTCACTAAAAAAGGTCTTCTTATAGAAAGAAGTCAAATAGTGTAAGTCAGAAATTCTACAGAAAGAAAGAATATCAAAGCAGAAATGAAGTTAAAACCAAATCTCTTAATTTTTCATTAACTTGAAAGATAGCATGTTCAACATATTACCAATAGTGTACTTAATTGGGTAGACTAATTAATTTCATTACATATGTATAAACGTAGTCTATTTATGTGTCAGTAATATAATAGCAATAATGAAATTGTGTAAGTAAAAGTAAATACCAGAGAAGGGCAGAGAAAATTAGGATTATTCTATTTTAGGTACTATTATTACTAGTAAATTAGCATATTGCCTTGGAATATTATACACCAAATCATAATGCAGCAACTAGAAAAAAATTAATAATTGTCATTGGTATGTAGAATCATGAAAAATAATGGTCAGTTAAGTCTTCACGTGGCAGTAAGTGTGTGGGAAATACCAACATGTACAAAGAATAATAGCAGCAAATGGAAAACAGAAAACAATGACATCAATGCCATTATGTAGATAATCAGTTTGATCTGCTGCATATATGCAGCAATTAAAACTCAGTAGGTGTCACAGTTGTCATCTTGTTTATGAAATCTCACTTTAAGTATAAAGACATAAGGAAATTAAAGTTATTGAATAATTCAATGTACTAAAAATAATAAAAATAGCAGAGGAGAATCAATGTGCACTTTGGAAAGAGGAGACTTCAAGACAACAAAAGTTATCAGATATAAAAACAAGTCTTTATTTTTAAATTGAGGAGTTCGCCCCCAATAAAATTTCCTTATTGTTTATACCTAGTAACACAGCAGTAAGTGTAATGGGACACAAGTAATAAAACTTTAAGGGAAATAAATTACTCCATTATTATTAGAGATTATCTCTATAAGAATTGGGAGCATCCAGCGTGCAGAAAGATAGAAAGAATGCAGCTGAACTCCACAATGACCCAATCAATTGTACAGAGTGGAAAGCATAGAATTTTGTATACAATAACAGCAAAACCACATCCTTGTCAAGGAGACAGGAGATTTTGAACAATTAAATAATATTATCACTCACAAAAAAGTTATGCAAATTTCAATAAATAAAAAATTATACAATGTTTGCTACCAGACCACCATGGAATCGAAGAAACAAAACTAGACATAAATAACAGAATGACAACTGGGAAAATAATTAAAAAATAGCGATGATTAGACAATATATTCATAACACAATCAGGAGGAATTTAAAAATTTCTCAAATTTAAATGAAAATAAAATATCAAATGACCAGATGCTTTGAAAGCTGAGACTGGATGAACACAAATTCAATGTTAGAATAAGTAACATAATTAGAATATTTCAATTTTTTTTAGGTAAAATGTATCTTTAATCTTTTTTAATTTATTTTATTAGATATTTTCTTCATTTACATTTCAAATGCTATCCCGAATGTCTCGTATACCCCCCCACCCTGCTCCCCTACCCACCCACTCTCACTTCTTGGCCCTGGAGTTCCCCTGTATGGGGCATATAAAGTTTGCAAGACCAAGGGCCTCTCTTCCCAACGATGGCTGACTAGGCCATCTTCTGCTATATATGCAGCTAGAGACATGAGCTCTGGGGGTACTGATTAGTTCATATTGTTGTTTCACCTATAGGGTTGCAGACCCCTTCAGTTCCTTGGGTAATTTCTCTAGCTCCTCCTTTGGAGTCTCTGTTCCATCCTATAGATGAGTGTGGGCATCCACTTCTATATTTGCCAGGCATTGGCATAGCCTCACAGAGATAGCTATATCAGTGTCTTTTCAGCAAGATCTTGCTGGCATATGCAATAGTGTCTGCGTTTGGTGGCTGTATGGGATGGACCCCCCCAGTAGGGCAGTCTCTGGATGGTCCATCCTTTCGTCTTAGCTCCAAACTTTGTCTCTGTCACTTCTTTCATGGGCATTTTATTCCCTATTTTAGAGAGGAATGAAGTATTCATGTGTTGGTCTTCCTTATTATTGATTTTCTTTTGTTTTGGAGATTGTATCTTGGATATTCTAAGTTTCTGGGCTAATATCCACTTATCAGTGAGTGCATATCAAGTGATTTCTTTTGTGATTGGGTTACCTCACTCAGGATGATATCCTCCAGATCCATCCATTGGCCTAAGAATTTCACAAATTCATTGATTTAATAGCTGAGTAGTACTCCATTGTGTAAATGTACCACATTTTCTGTATCCATTCCTCTGTTGAGGGACGTCTGGGTTCTTTCCAACCTCTGGCTATTATAAATAGGGCAGCTATGAACATAGTGGCACATATGTCCTTATTACCAGTTGGAACATCTTCACTTTTAAAAAGTGAAAAGATTCACAGTATTATTAGCATTATAGCAGAGTGGTTACAGCTCATGTCAAAAAAAAAAAAATGCCATACTTTATGTTCAATCCCAGCACTAGAACAAATAAGTGGGAAAAAAAACTTGAAAAATAAAGCAAAAATCAATGAAATAGAAAGTAGAAAATTGCTGGAGAAAACTAAAGCAAGCAACAGATCAATTAAATTGATAAGCCTGTGGGCTTATTAAGAAGTGCGTACAAGGTGCTAATGCATAAGAAAATTAACAGAGAACACTTTTATGGGCAGTAAAACAATGTGAACTGAATAATATAAACAGGTTAAACCATGTAAAGCAGAGAATGGTAATTAACTGTGATTTTCAAGTTGACTGGAGCATAAATCTCTGAGATATTAGCAAAGCTTACTTTGGGGTATGTTTGTGACATCATTTCTAGAGAGGATTAGAAATAGAAAGCAAGCCATGGACCCTCATTCACTTTCCCAGTTTCTATCATGTATTTGTAATGGATCAAGTTCCTCCACACTCCCACTGCCATGAGATCACAATATGAAGGATTGACTACAGGCAAAGAAATAAGAGAAACACTTCCCGTTCAAGTTTTCATGTTTAATATTAGTTTTCATTTTTAACGTAAGCTTTCAGTCATGGCAACAAGAAAAGTAAGAAATAACGTGCTTTATATCTAAATCGTACAGTAATAAATAGACAATCAAATTGCTGGCATCGCTTCAGGAATTGAAGATATCACTGTCCTCCCCAAACAGAAAGCTTAACACCCACATCAACTCTCAGGTGATTTCTATCAGACATGGGAGGGAGAAGATACAAAGTTCTTGCATGAAGGCTATGATGTTTCTAATCCAGAAAACAGAAGCAGGATAATTATCAAAATCAGGTATCTAAAAAGAAATCAATAGATCCTTCAATCATAACTATAAGAATATGCAAAAAGAATATTAGCAAATTATATTCGATAATATGTTAAATGAATTATACATCAAAAACAAATCAAACGAAAAGCCATGTCATCTCAGCCACTAAAGATACATTATTTGACAAAAATCCACTACATGTTCATATAACAATTATTAATTAAACAATTTTTCTTCACATGATAACCAAAATAATAATGAAACAAACAAACCTGTAAATTATATATGTCATACTTCGAAACTTAAGTGCATGTTAGTATCTGTGTTTTGCTCAGAATTCCTTTTAGCACTGTACTAAAATCACTACTAAATCATCTCTAGTTGCATATGTAGCAGAGGATGGCCTATTCGGCCATCATTGGGAAGAGAAGCCCCTTGGTCTTGCAAACTTTATATGACCCAGTACAGGGGAACACCGGGGCCAAGAAGTGGGAGTTGGAGGGTAGGGGAGCAGGGGCAGGGGGAGGGTATAGGGAATTTTCGGGATAGCATTTGAAATGTAAATAAAGAAAATATCTGATTAAAAAAGAAAAGAATTAAGTGTGACAATATTCAGAACAATAAATACAATGAAAATTTAAAAAAAATCATGGGAAACTTAGGACTAATAAACAAGTGTAACACAACTGCAGGATTGAGGGTCAATGTGAAAATCTATAGAACATGTGGATTACAAAACTCAAAACACAATACATGAACATTCCAAACAAAGGGAAATACTTGGCTCCGTCATTACCGAACATCAGAATCCGTTTCCAGTGCCTACCTTGGCAGCCCACTATCCCCTATAATTCCAGTTCCATGGAATCTCACACTCTCTCTGGACCTCTTGTGGCATGAGCACACATGTGATATTCACTCACACAGAAACAGAGAACCATATACACAAGTTAAAATAAGGAAAATGAAAAATAATAAAATAAAAATTCCTAATACAGATGGTTTCACTTGAAAGAAGCAAGCCATGTACCCTCACGTGAGTGTTTATTACAGGGTTGTGGCTGACTAATAGAAAAGAGATAACAGCAAGCAGGTATAATGCTGTGTCCACTTGATGGTATAGCTGAGAGGCCTTTGGAACCTATTTGTAAGAAAGATTCAGAAAGGCATGGGGTCAAAGTCTAAGGAATCACTGAAAGGTGCTGAGCAAAGTTGGTGGCTGATTCTAGTTAGAATTCAAACCCCAATGACAAGAGCAGAGGTGGTGTCTGTGCTTGTGATCTTTTACATAGAAATAATGGTTTTATCGGCAATCAAATTATAGAACATATATGTGATATTGCTGGAAAAGTGTGTGCATATATTCTACACATCCAGAGTCTTTGTTGGATTCCCTCTTTGATGCTAGAAGATTAATCTGGCAGAAGAGAGTTCAAGGCAAGCCAGCATTCAGTGTCCTGAGAGCTGCTCACTTGTTTATCTAGGTTTTAATTGGATATTCAAAAGAAGAGAAGGAAAGAAAGAATTGAAAATGTGGAGGCTGGCTAGAAAATGGGATCATTAAAAGTTATGGATAAGGAAGATGTGTTTGTTACCACTATTAGAAGGAAACCAAATACTTAGACACTCACCACCACCATCTATGAAAGCATAAACTTTTGAAAAAATAGGTACATGCCGCCATAGGATTCTCTAATCATTTTTGTTGTTGCTGCCATTTATTTATTTGCTTGTTCATTTTTCTTCCCTCCTCGGACTCATTTCACAGTGATTAGCTGTCGAGATATTCAGAAGTTACAGTAGCACTTATTCAAGGTGGTCTTATTATGTCTACTGCTAAGAGACTTTGGATTTATTCAGATCTTTCTTATTTTGTAGACATGCAGAAGAAGAACATTGCAAAGTTGCTGATACTTCAATAGAAAGCTTGGAAGGACAAGGGATGAAGAGTAAGGAAATAATCCCATAGTGGCAGTGGATAGTATGTGCAACTGTGAGGATAAAGTTAAAGATACAAAGGATACCTAGAAATTCCAAAAATGCCTCACAATGAAAGCTTCATTTGGGTCATGCATAGAGTCAACGAATAAAAAGGCCATGTCTACTGCAACTAGTAAGGCCATAAGGATGAGCCTTCACAAGACATTCAGAACTGACATATGGTCACTGTCTTTCCCAGATGTCAAAAACTAAGTGGCAGGTTTAACATTTGCCCTTCTGAGATTCAGTCTTGTTCTGGTCCCATCCCTCGTTATTATGATCCATCTCTCTCTCTCGGAGTAGAACTTTTTTCCATGTATCCTTGCCAGAAACATGGGATTTGTTTTCCGACTTTCAAAGTTTCTACATCTAATAACGCACATAGGGTCTTGGGGAAGACTCCAGACTTGGGTTTTTGAGTAATGTTTGAATGGGTAGGGATTTGGAGAATGCTTAGAGATGAGCTAAACACATTTGATAACATGCGATGGAAGTATACCTTTGTGGACCAGTTAGAAGTTTCTTAAATGTACTCCGAAGCATCATATATTAAATCCATAATTACCAAGTGATTGGCTTTTGGGATATTACTAGATTCTAAATGTTTTGTTCTATTTTATGCATTGATATATTTTGATTGAATATTGAGTGACAGAACATAAATGTAGGAAGTAGGTCACTGTGGACAAGCCCTGGAATGATATACTTTTTCCTTAGGCCCTTCCCAGTCCTTCTGCTTTGTGTTTGCTGTATGATGAGTAGTTTTCCTCTGCTGTTTCCTCTATGCCATGGAATTCTGTGTCAAAAGCAGTCTAGAAACAAAAACCACAAAGTGTTCCTAAACTGACATCATGGCCAAAATAAGTTCACTTACATTCATTATTTTTCTCAGATATTTGTTCCAGGAAGAATAACAGACTAACTCAGCAAATTGTTTTGTAGTGACAAACTGATTCTTATGCAAATGTAGAGGGTTGTAAGACACAAAATATCTGACCAAATGCTGAGAGGAAAAATGAAAGAGGGCTCCAATTACTTAGAATCTTGACTCATTTACTACAAGGCTATAATAATTAACATGGAGACATTAGTAAAAGAGCAGAAAGAAAGATAGCTGAACCAAAAAAGAGAATCCATAAATGGAAATAAATAAATACAGCCAACCGATCTTTGAAAAAGGATGAGGAAGTCTAATGAAGCAGGAACAGTCTTGCCAACACATGGATGGAGCAGACCTAGACATCCAAAACTGACCAAACAGCAAAGCATAAAAGCAGCAAGTATAAAGACAGACATTACATCATCCTCAAACTTAACTCAAAATGAATCATACATGAAACTAAACGGAAAATTAGAAAGTACATAGGAAGTAGTATAGGAGATTACCCACACTAAGGTATAACAAGGACAGTTTGGTCACATCAGAAACATAATTGATAAAAGAAATAATTGGTCAACTCAATTTTTTTAAAATTAAAAACTTATTCTCTGTGTGTAATACTAAAGAATTATAAGAAATTTCATATTAATATACTTTTTAAAAACTATATATAAAACAAAAACAACTAAAATATGACAGAGAGGTCATGAAAATAGATGTACATATATCTGAGATGAATAAGCAAAGGCATTCAGATTCTTACGTCATGAAGAAAATGGAAAATTAAAACAAAATGTGATGTTACAATGCAATGATTCGAGTGATCAAAAATGCAAACATTGAGAGTGTAACATGCTGGGATGTGTAAGGCCCAACAGGAAGGTTCATTCCATCTTAATGGGAAAAGTGCAGCCATTTTGGAAATACTTTAACATAGTCCATCACTTGTGCTGATTCATATCTACTCAGAGGAAATAAAAACCGTGTTAACCCATGCTTGCAGAGGGATGCTTATGGTAGATTGGTTGCCAATGTCCAAAAAATTAAAAGCCACTAAGGTATCTTTTAGGAGGTAAATGAGGTGAATGAATAGATGAATCATGGCACCAATAATGGCATATCATTTCATTTAATTAGTTATCAACAAGTGAAAAAGGTAGGCAAGGACCTTAGATGTATCATAAATTTGCGGCAGTCTGTAAGGATTAAATACAGTACAACTGCAGCTATATGCCTTCATGGAAATACAAAATATGGACATGATAAAAGAATGAGCATTTTCCAGAGGGTAAAGGAAGGGATGGATAAATGGAGCATAAGGAACTTTTTTTTTTCTTTTACGCATTTGAACTCCTTTATGTGTGAAATCAATTTGAAAGACAAATGGCTTTATACAACTGCACAAACCCATAGAATACATAGTCAATCTTGCTCCATACTGTGGACATTGAGTACTTATGTTATACTAGTGTGGACTGAACAACTGTGCCCAATGTAACACTCAGATAAAAGATGCTAACATTGTGAGGATGGCCACAGGCACGTGCATGTGTGTGAGTGTATTCTGCCACTGAGGAAGTAATTCGCCCAGAAACACTTCCTACTTCCCTTATAGTAATGGAGCTTATCTGTTCTTGCTTGCAAAATCTATATCAGCTGGAACACCTTATTATTTTATCTTAACAGAAAAATTGTATTACTTTTAGCTACTTTTTCCATATTTCACATTTATGAATGCTTTTAGATTTTTCCCCCTCCTAATGTTTCCTCTCTACTTACAACTCATCTTAGTTCTTGATTCTCTTTTCACGAAACACACTCCTGTTGACCAGTTTTTATCCATTTGTGTATGACTTCCATCTTCCCCAGGATTCCCTGAATTCTGCCTAATAATATTTGGCTGTGGGTTGCTGCATCTGTTTCTAGCAGTTGGTGAATGAAACCTCCCTGATGATGATTATGTTAGCCTCCTATCGACAAGTAGAGCAGAATATTATTATGAATCATTTTCTTGATCTTTTAAAAATTGTTTTTGTTTTCATTGTAGACTTTGGGGTAGGGGTATTAGGGGGACATCAAAAAGGTTTGTTTGCTGTCTGTGGAATAATAGGTCCTTAGGCTCTGAACTAAGACCGTGGGGGGATTTCACCATGGGAGGATTTCAAGTGCAGGTGGGGCACTTATCTGTTTCCTAATGTTTTGGTTTGCTTTCTGTTGCTGTGAACAAACAACACACCCCAGTGTAACTTGAGAGAGGAAAATGTTCACTAATCTTGTAGGTGATTGTCCATATCATTGAGGGAAGCCAATGAAGAAATTCAAGACAGGAACCTGAAGAAAAGAACTGAAACAGACCTCACAAAAGGACACTCTTTAATGACTTGATTCCCATTCCTTGCTTACCTTGCCTTCTTATTCCATCGAGGAACACCTACCTGGCAGTGAGTGGTACAACCCACAGTGGCCTCTCCATAATCAATTATTAACTAAGAAAATGCCTACATAGTCATGCCTACAGGACTATCTGATAGATTCAGTTGTTCTATTAAGTTTTATTCTTCGCCATTATGTCTAGATTTGTGCCAATTTGGTAGAAACTAAAACACAGATAGTTATATCAGGTTTTCTAAAGCTACAGAGACAAAGACAATATGCTACTGTGTGGATATTAATATTATCAGATTGACAGGCTCCAGAAAAATTCATGAGATAAGGTTATAGGCATGCCTTTGAGGGATTATTTTAATTATACTAATTAAGCAGGAAGATTCAGGCAGTTTTGCCTTATGTGATAAGTTTCTAGTCTTAAGTTAAAGAAGAAAGCAAGCTGCATACTAGTATTTACCATGATCTGTATGCTAACATTGGATCCATGACCAACTACCCTAAGCTCCTGATGGCAGTACTTTCTTGCCATGATGTGCCATAACCTCACACTGTGAGTCAAAATCAACTCTTTCTGCCTTGTTTCCCCAGTATATTTCATTGCAGACACTAACAGAGACAAGGATGTTGATATTTCCTTCAGTGTGTATCTAAGGATTGTGTATGAAGCTGTGAAGGTTAAGACTAATTGTGGAGTCCCAGAATATTAGTTACGGGCAGAAGGTAGAATGCTTTTCAAGGAAAGCTACAGGTACTGACTGAATGAAGCTAGTCTAAAAGAGAGGTCACATAAATTCATTGTTTTTAATAGCTGAGTAGTACTCCATTGTGTAAATGTACCACACGTGCCACAGGCAACAGAACTAGAAGGATGTGACTGTTTAAGTCTGCTGGAGCCCAGGTAATTTTATCAAGAGTTATAGATACTTGACCGAGTTTCTGTTTGCTCTCTGCCCCCATGAGATCTCATTTGGTTCTAATCCTTTACTGCTGTTTTTTGTCCCTCCATGTTAGGAGAGAAAAGTTCACACTGCCATTGTGTATTAGAAGCATAAAACTTATATTTTGATTTTATAGATGTTCAAAGTTAAGAGAATTACTAAGTTTCAGAAGAAACATTAGAAATTTTGACAGTTAGGGGTATTGTTAAGACGACATATACTTTAAAATTATATTAAATGTTTTTGTTTGTTTATTTGCATTATGAAATGGCTGTGATGCCATCTATATGAACTATATGGTTCTATAGGAACTAGGCCTGGGATTAATTATGGATTACAATTCTGTGTTTGTATATCAAACCAATGAAGACTTCTTATGGTTATATCTGATTGCCATGTTGACTAATTAGTAATGCCTATGGCATTAGTGGGACACCTTTCTGGAGTGTCCGTGAAGGCATTTCCAGAAAAGACTGATTAACGAAGGATGAAGAGCTTACCCTAAACGTAGATAGAGCCTCCTTTGATGAGCACACATATTAAATTAAAGAGGAAAATGAAGAAGACAGCATAATACAACCATTTATTATCCTCTTATTCCTAATCTTTCAATAAATAAAGATTAGATTCCCACCTCTAGATTCTGCATCATGAGGTCTGATCTTGGGAACATGTCTGCCATGATAAATTCTATTTTTTAAAACTGGGACCCAAAATAAATCTTCCTTTTAAAAAGGAATATATATATATATATATATATATATATATATATATATATTATATATGCCAGTAGTTTTTCTGTATGTATGTATGTATGTATGCATGTATGTATATATATACATATATGTATATATATATACATATGTATATATATAC
>NC_034596.1:36148294-36190312 GCF_900095145.1 Mus pahari
TGTGTGTGTGTGTGTGTGTGTGTGTGTGTGTGCGTGCGTTCTTTTATACAATTTAGCCTATGTGGAGACAGTTTAGGCACAGTAGATATTCCCAGAATGGTTTGTTGTATCTATTTTCAAAGGAAGCTAAGAAGTAGTAGAAAAATTGAAATTTGAATATGAATACATATGGACCAAATCCTTAGTTATCACTAATGCAACTTATTTTCCGTGATATTCATACATATTTAACTGGAACACAAGTCTATTTTTGTTTTAGAGTTACATTAACAGAATTGACGTTCAGAGAAGTCACCTTCAGACTCTACTTAGTTATCCAATAGGTCAACAGGTCTAGCTAGTTTTAATTCTGGAAAATCTCCAAAATTGCCATTTTCTCTGTACTGATGTGGCCTTTGAAGAATTCTCTATTCTTGATTGATGTTTTTCTAATTACAACCCTTGCAAAATGTGCTTTCTAGCACCTCTGTATCCCACCTTTCCATATGCCAGTAGAACTGTATTATAGAAGTTTTCCTGTATTATAAATAAATTAATGAAAAATTCTAATATTTTATTTAAGTAGTTCTCTTTCACCTTAAAAACACAAAGCATCATCTTGGATTTTTGCTTAATTTATTGTCATTGTCATCTTCCTCCTCCTCCTCTTCATCATCATCATATCTCATTTTTCATAGCAACTGCTCTGTGTGATTAATTATCCCCTAAACTCTCCAGCTGTTAAACATTTCCTTGTCTGTTACACATCATTTTTACAGTTGGTTAATTTCTAAAGCTTCTACAGCATTCTGATCAAATGACTGCTTTCAGTGAAGTATCTGTTGGATGGCTGCTTCTTATATCTGAAAATAACTTATAGTTGTATTTGGGTTAATCTCTCAACATCTTAAATGTGTCTGCATTACTTCATTTCCAATTTTCAACCTCAACTAATGTTGTATTTCCCTGTGCTACACTAATGTGGACACATCAAGGGCTTAGTTGTCATAGATTGAACATGCTTACATATCAGAGAGTGCAAAACTCTAGTTTGGTCACAAGCCATTGAGCAATCCAACCCTACTTATATGAGTGAGGTACTATGTGAACACAAAAGTGTAACACTTAGGCTCTCTTTTTCACATGATTTAATGAGCAGTGAAATCTCCTACAGTAATCAATCTGTATAAAATATTGTGTAGAATTTAAATTATCTAGAATAACTTCTAGAAGCCAACTAAATTACTTAAGAATCCATTTCGCAATTTAAATGTTGCAGTCAATGTCCGCTTTTCTACTTAGAATTTCTTAAAATTAGCAAGTTCCAACTAAAACATACTACCATCACAAAAAGTAAGTTGGCAACAAAATGTATTCATTATTTACTGTGAATAAAGTGCTCTATAATATATTCAGAAACCAAAATACTCCTGTGTAACAAATATGTATATATAATTACTTACTCATTCATATAAATGCAACTATATTTTAATGCATATTGTAACATTCTATTTTTATTTATATGATAAAAATGTTGTATATTTTCTTTCATTTTGAGCTTGTCATGATCTTTTATTCCTTGTATTCCATACTTCAAATAACTTTATTATGAATTTTATTGCTTTATTATTCTACTAAAACTAAAAATTCTGACCAGAGTTTTTTGAATTGTCAATGACGATCAATTTGTAAGGTAATTCATAGGATAATTTGTTAGCTAATTGGGAAAACTATTCACAATATGAGGCATAAATGATGACCACTTTCTGTGAAACGCAATAGTAAGAAAATTAGAAAGAAAATATAAAATCCACAGGGAAAGATAGACAGTGACTTGAACATAAAGTTCTCTCTCTCTCTCTCTCTCTCTCTCTCTCTCTCTCTCTCTCTCTCACACACACACACACACACACATACACACACATACATACACATACACACAATTTAGTACACAGTTCTTAAAAGTTGAAAGAAATGGGATAGTTTGGCATTCTGGACCAACAAATCAAAATAAATTTAACATAATATCCCTAAAAATGCTGCTCATTTAGCTTGATCTCACACCATAACTAAATCTGTGTTTTAAATTAATTACTAAATGTTTTAAAAATATTTTTATAGTATTATATATGATATATTCAAGAGAGAGCACAGGAAAAGAATAAAAATGGCATTTTTTATAATCTGTAAAATACATTTCATTCTGTAAAAAATAATACAAACATAACCGAGATGGAATTCAAATATTCAAAACTGGCTAAGTAGAACTGAAGTAAAACTGCTTTATTTATAAAAGAGTACAAAACAAGTGAACAATTTACACAATGACACAATATGGCCCACTTCTCTCCCCTCCTTTTAGGTCAATATCTGGCATTTTATTTTAAATATTAAGCACTTAGTATTCATAGAAAATTTATAGTCGGTTGTGGTAGGTATAACCAATTGAAAGTAAAGTACTTAATGTGTGATGAGAGAATATCATTTAATTCATTAATCTAAATGTATTTGTCATTTTCCTTCCAATGTACTTAACGTCAAATTTGAAGTTATTACTTACACACAGTTGCTATTGCCAGTACATAAATTACACCCAGTTTGCACAGTGCTCTTAACAATTGTTAGTTTTGAGGGTGGGGAGATGGTTCTTCATATATGAGTGCTTGCTGCACACCCAGCAGGGAAAAAGTTTAAGTCTCTAGTATTTGTGCAAAAAGCCCAACATAAAACCCTGCTCCTATACCTCTAAGCACTGGGGGATGGCAACAGGCGTATCCTAGGGGTTTTCTGTCCAGTTACCCTAGCTGAAGTGGCATCCTCCAGGTTAACTGAGTGACCCTGACTAATGAAACAGATGGAGGGCATGAACGTAGTCATCACTGCACTACCAAGTCATCACGATGTACATGTTGAACAGATGGCTTGCACAACTTCTGGCTCGTAGCATGAATTTTCAAAGTGTCTCCTCATGCAATGTTGTTCATATGAAGTAGTTCAAATCTCTACCTCCAGCTGGACTTCAAACAATGTCCTAAGGCATAGGTTCAAGTGAGATTAGTTTATGCCGTCTTTTGAACACAGTACACAGCTGCAAAACACATAGACAACTATGAAAGCATCCAATTAAAATTTTTCCTAATTAATATTCTGTCAATAGGCCAATGGAATATGTTTTAGAAATGATATTATCCTATTTTTGAAACGTTATAAAAGAGAATTAAACAGTAAGTTGTGAAAAATACATAAATTAACATTCTTCAATCTTTTCCTTTCTTGTTTCAAATGATTGTTTTAGTATAATTCACAAAATGACACGCTGGCCATATGTGCACATAAAAATGAATAGATAACAGGAAACAGAGATAGACTAAATAATTTTCATTTGGGCTTAAATTTTCTTTAAGAAGTATTTATGTTACAAAATAGACCATGCATTGTAAAGAATAAAGTTAATCTCTTGAAAAGAAAAATTGCTTCTTTACAGATCTGAAATTGAAAAGAATTGTAAGGCTTTATGCTTTAAGATATAAGAGGGAAAAATGACAGAAATTATAAATATATTTTAAATACTCCTAAAGCTTTTCTTTGTAGGAAAGATGTATATTTTGTGAGAGAAATACCTGAAGTATTTCTGCTATAACATATCACATGAGTATCAAAATACAAAATTGTTCATCCATTATTTCCTTTTTGTTAAACTTTTTATTCATTCACATTTCAATTGATATCCCCCTTAACCATTACCTCTCCTCAAAACCCCTACCCCATCCAATTCTCCCCCTCTCATTTGCCTCTATGAGGGTGTTGCTCTACTCATTCACCTACTTTTGGCCCACCATTCTAGCATTCCCCTATACTGTGGTATCAGTCCTCTATAGGGCCAAGGGCCTCTCTTCCAATTGATGTCAGATAAAGCCATCCTCTGCTACATATGTATCTGGACTCATGCTTTCTTTCCAGGTATACTCTTTGGTTGGTGGATTAGTACCCTGGGATCTCTGGGTGGTCCAGATAGTTACTATTGTTCTTCCAATGGGGTTGCAATCCCCTTCAACATCTTTCATTCTTCCCCTAGCTCTTCCATTGGGGTCCCTGAGCTCATTCTGACAGTTGGGCATGAGTATCTTCATCTGTATTGGTCAGGTACTGATAGATCCTCTCCAGGAACAGCCATACCAGGCTCCTGTCAGCAAATACCTATTGGCATCAGCAATAGTGTTGGGGTTTGCTGTCAGTGGATGGGATGGATCCCTAGGTAGGGCAGTCCCTGGAGCTCATCCATTATTTCAATACTTGATGAAATTGCTTTCTTGTTTGCATTTTATTGGTGGCATTGAAAAATAGCTTCATGTCATCAGATTGGTATTTATTTTTCAAAATTTTGGTTGCATGCCTAAATTTGTGCTTCTAAGCATGAAGAACGGTTTTGGATAGGTGTCCTGCCTAAGACACTGGGTTCCTAGTGTGTTTGTTCTATGTGGCCCAATAACTCATGTGAGATTCTTGGCCTTGTCCTAGCTATTATGAAATTTCTGGACACTCCAGTTCAGGAAAGGAGCTGAGGGAAAAAAGAAATATATTTATTGACAACATTGAAATTTCATTATTGAAGTAAAGGACACACTGCCTGTTGTGGTTAGAATATGCTTGGTTCTGGGAGTGGCACTATTTGGTCGTGTGGCCTTGTTGTAATAAGTGTGTCACTGTGGGCATGGGCTTTAAGACTCTCTTTGTAACTGCCTAAAAGTTAGCCTTCCACTTGTTGCCTGCAGATCAAGGTGTAGAACTCTCAGCTCTGCCTATACCATGCCTTCTTAGCTGCTGCCAGATTAGGAACCTTGATGATAATGAACTGAACCTCTGGACCTGTAAGCCAACCCCCATTAAATGTTGTCCTTTATAAGACTTCTCTTGGTCATGGTGTCTGTTCATAGCAGTAAAATCCTGACTAAGACAGAAGTTGGTACCAGGAGTGGGGTTTTTTTGTAGTAGGCCTGACCATGCTTTTGTTTGGAAGAGGGTGGATTTGGGGACTTCAGATTTGGAAAACGGTGGAATGTCTTAAATGGTTCTTTTTAAAAAAAATTTTTATTAGATATTTTATTCATTTACATTTCAAATGCTATCCCAAAAGTCCCCTATACCCTCCCCCTGCCTTGCTCCCCTACCCACTCACTACCACTTCTTGGCCCTAGCATTCCCCTGTACTGGGTCTTAATGGACTATCTTAGTATGAATACAGAAGAATTTACTACTGAGATTAATTTGAAATTTGCAGATCTTGCCCAAGGGGTTTAAGTGTTGAATTTCGATATGTTGCCAAAGAGTGTTTTCTGTGGTTTTTGGTGAAGAATGCGGCTACCTTTTATTCTTGTCAGAAGAGTCTGCCTGAGACTAAGTGGAAGAGACTCAGATTAATTGTATTGACAAAAGAAGTCTCAGAAATGCCCATCATAGATTTGGTTCTCTGGTTAAGTCTTGAACAAGTGTAGAAATCTTAGAAAGGAAAAACATAAAATAAGTATTAAAGGGGCACCAGGAGGTGAAATATAACTGAATCCTGTGTTCTAGGACATAACAGGTTAAGAGATTTGGGGGCAAGATCCTACCCAGGTTAATTTAGATCCAGGGATGGTGGTACACACAGTAAGGCCAAAGAGATCTCTGAATTCAAGGCTAGCTTGGGACAAAGCATGTTTTAGGTGAAGAAAAGTTTAATCTAGGTATGCTGGCATACACCTTTAATCCAGAATTACAGGAGATAGAGTCATACAGATATCTCAGTTCAAAGTCAATCTACAAAGCAATTTCTGGGAAAGACAAGCTTAAGCAGAGAGGGAGTCAGAAAACATAAAGCTAGTAATAGAACTTGGGGTGGGGGAGCATGTTCCAGCCTCAGCAAGCAGCAGAACAAGGCAGCTTTGGCCATGTAGCTCTGGCTTTAGAGGGAACATAGAAGGGACTACTGGGACATTGATGGTGGTTAATTGGAGCTAAGAAATTAGTCATTATTAAGAAGAGACCAGCATCACTGGGGTGAAATCTGGGAAATGTCTTCTAAGAGCACAAAGAAGCTATGTTCCAGAGATAGCCAAGGTTGTATCTCCTGCTGCAGCTGTACTTGGTAATGTGTAACAGTCGCCCAGGTGGTACTGGTTTGGAAGGTATGATAGGGTCATGAAAAGCAGTTGAAGCTTGGCATTGAGAGAGGTCATGGAAGGCCATTAGTGAAGGTACAGCCTCAGTTGTAGTTGACAGCTAGGAGCTGAATGGATCATGCAAAGTATTTGAGGCTTGACATCATGAAGAGAGCCTATGAGAGGCAATTGATGGAGCCTAGTTGCCGCCAAAGACCCCCGTGTATTAGAGATGCTAGTACCATTGGATGATGATCAAGAACAGCAGAGGCAGTGGAATGGATCAACCTGGTCTTAGAGTGCCATAGAGGGCACTGTTGGAGAAGTGATGCAAACCCTTTGGAGGAGCACAGAAGATCAGGTGTGGATCCCAGACATTGAAACAAGAAGTTGTAACACTGAGTCTGCCTTGATAACCTTAAGATTTTAGAGATGCCAGAGCCATGGGATATCTGCTAGAAAAGCTGCTAACAGGGACTGGAAAAAGTCCAGAAAAGAAGTTTGTTGCCGTCACCAAAGATGAAAAAGGTGGTGGAGATCTTAAAACTACTTTGACATTAGACATGGAGATTCAGAGTTTAATTTGCCCAGCTGGTTTCCTATCTTGATTCAGGGGTTACGGTTAAGTGATTTGATGAATATCAGAAGAGATTTTGACTATGGGGACTTTGGAAGTTGGACTAAATGTACTTTTTAATTATACTATGGCTACATATGGCCCCCATAGATCTTGAACAAGCCTATGGGGGCCAAGGAGTGGAATGTCTTGGTTTGAATATGCTTGCTCCAGGGAGTGGCACAACTTGGAGGTGTGGCCTTATTGAAATAAATGTGTCACTGTGGGCACGGGTTTTAAGACTCTCTTCCTAGATGTCTGAAACTTAATCTTCCACTAGAAGCCTTCAGATGAAGATGTAGAATTCTCAGCTCTGCCTACACCATGCCTGCCTAGATGCTGCCATGATGATAATGAACTGAACTCTGAACCTGTAAGCCAGCCCCAGAAAAATGTTGTCCTTTATAAGACTTGACTTAGTCATGGTGTCTGTTCACAGCAGTAAAACCCTAAGACATTGCCTTAAGAGAATATAGTGCTTTTCTTCAATAGCCTTGTAGACAAAGGAAGAAGGAAATGTATAAATTTTAATATCAGTAATGGATATAAGACAAATCTAACATTTATCGGTTCTTTCATTCTCAGCTCTTCTATTTATATTGTCCCTTCCTTTTCTATTCTCACCCCTATCAACCTCTGAAGCCCTGCTCCTTTGGTGAAGTGTAAAAGGTGATGACCTTTCACCTTCCTCACAAGTTATGTAATCTGCTTCTGAAGGAATAGACTGCAATGAAATATTGGCAAAATACTGAGGCTGTTTTCACATACAGTGAAGAAAAGCTGCTGCTCTCACCAGGGAACCATTTCATTTGGCATCCCTTTCCTCTCACACTCCTCTGTATATACACTCCTCTTGTCCAGTATCATTCTCTTTTCCCCAGACTTTAGCTTCTTGTTACTGAGGTCCACCCACAGCACATACAGTCTCCTGGGATCATTTCCTGGTTACTGAACATGGTGTTCTGTTGCCTGGAATGACTTCATGTGTTTCATCCTGAGGAACAAGCATTTCAAGGTCATGCTTTTATTGCATTTCCCTCAAAGCTTTTCCTAATCTCCCCAGTCAGAATCACACCTCGGTGCTAAGCTCCTGAAGCACTGTATTATTCATCATCTGCCTTCTGGAAAGATGAACATGCTTAAATATGCCTTTGAGAATGCACTGAGATCATAGAAATCCGGGGCCATGCTTAATTATCTTGTCCCCCACCGCCCCCAAAGAGCCTACTTGTCACTGGATGAATGTTTGATGTCAGTATCTCTACCCTGTCTCTCAGCCCTAATTTATATATTTTGTCTTGAAGATTTCCACATTTTAAGCTGAAGTCTAATGATAACACAAACTCTGCAGCCCAAGAGAAGATCTTCCACATGGTACTGCCATTCCTTTTAACCCATAACTCTCATGCATACTTTGTGGGAAGTATTAATCTCCACATTTGATCTTAGCCAAAACCCTGAGAGGTGTTGGGAATTATTAATCTCAATAGAGCACACTATTTCTTACATGCATCATCCACTACTTTTACATGTATGAATGTTTCTGCACTACAGTTTATATTTTATTCAGGAGAAATCAACATCCTAAATAAATAGCAGAAGAGTATAATGAAGCTTGTTATTCACCTATTGGTTTGTGCATGTAAATTCTGGTGTCCAAAGAGCTTGGGAGAGGCAATGAGAATCCATGGAGCTAAAGTTAACTGAAGCTCAAGAAGAAGGAACATCTTCTGGGTACATGCCTAAAAGTAGTCTAGCTGTGCCTTCAGGTATTGCTATGTCCAATTTTCTGAGGAACTGCCAGACAGATCCCCAGATTGGTTGTACAAGCTTGCAATCCCACCAGCAATAGAGGAGCATTCCTCTTTCTCTACTTCCTCGCCAGCATCTGCTGTCACCTGAGTTTTTGATCTTAGCCTTTCTGACTGGTGTGAGGTGGAATCTCAGGGCTGTTTTGATTTGCACTTCCCTAATGAATAAGGATGTTGAACATTTCTTTAGGTGCTTCTCCACTATTAAGTATTCCTCAGTTGAGAATTCTTTACTTAGCTCTATACCCAATTTTTTAATAGGGTTATTTGTTTCTCTGGAGTCTAACTTCTTGAGTGCTTTGTATATATTGAATATTAGCCCTCTATCAGATTTAGGGTTGGTAAAGATCTTTTCCCAAAATGTTGGTTGCTGTTTTGTCCTACTGACAGTGTCCTTTGCCCTACAGAAGCTTTTCTATTTTATGAGGTCCCATTTGTCAATTCTTGATTTTAGAGCATAAGCTATTGGTGTTCTGTTCAGGAAATTTTTCCCTGTGCCCATGTGCTTGAGGCTTTTCCCCACTTTCTATTCTATTAGTTTCAGTGTATCTCATTTTATGTGGAGGTCATTAATCTATTTGGACTTGAGCTTTGTTTTGGATGCCAACAAGTGCTTGCTGACAGGAGCCTGATATAGCTATCTNNTGAGAGGTTCTGCCAGTGCCTGACAAATACAGAAGTGGATGCTTACAGCCATCCATTAAACTGAGCACAGGGTCCCCAGGGGAGGAGCTAGAGAAAGGACCCAAGGAGCTGAAGGGGTTTGCAGGTCCAAAGAAGAAAGGACAATATGAACCAACCGGTACTCCCAGGGCTCCCAGGGACTAAACCACCAACCAGAGTACACAAGAAGGGACTCCATGCTTCAATTGCATATGTAACAGAGGATGGCCTTGTGGAATATCAATGAGAGAAGAGGCCCTTGGCCTTGTGAAGGCTGGATGCCCCAGTGTAGGGGAATGCCAGGACAGGGAATGGGAAGTGGGTGTGTTAGTGAGCAGGGGGAGGGAAGATGGCATACAGGGGTTTTCGGAGAGGAAATGAGGAAAGGGGATAAAATTTGAAATATAAATAAAGAAAATATCTAATAAAAAAGAAAAAAAGCAGAAATAAAACAAAGAAGAAGAAGGAAGACCAAACTGTGGATGTTTTGGTCCTTAGAAGGGGGAACAAAATACCCACTGGAGGAGATACAAAGACAACTTGTGGAGCAGAGACTGAAGGAAAGGCCATCCAGAGACTGCCCACCTGGGGATCCATCTCATAGTCACCAAACACTGACACTATTGTGGATGCCAACAAGTGCTTGTTGACAGGAATCTGATATAGCTGTCTCCAACATTAGGAAGAGAGGCCCCTTGGTCTTGCAAACTTTATATGCCCCAGTACAGGGGAACAACAGGGCCAAGAATGGGGAGTGAGTGGGTAGGGAAGTAAGGGGGGGGGGTATAGGGGACTTTTGGGATAGCATTTGAAATGTAAATGAAGTAAATACCTAATAAAAATTGAAAAAAAGGAAAAACAACAAAAAAAGAAACTCTGTCAAAACAACCTCTCAGTGTCTATGCCTCAGAAGTAGTCTAACCAAGGATGTAGATTTTTATCTCTTTGATGATTATTTACTCTGATAATAATCTTTTTTGGGGGAGTGGGAGAGTGAGAATTCATATGTTCTCTCACAAGGGAATTCATGATTGAGAAAGGGCAACAGAGTTAGTTCATCCTAGAGTCTATCCTACATACTTACTTTACTGGAAAATGTAAATATTTGACAAATATTAGTATATTTTAAAGAGGAATTGGGCAATATGAAGTTAACTTAGACCCTGATAGCCTCATGATACACAGATGTGTGCTCATGGGACATGTGGAATATACTCATTGAATAACAAAATTTATTTTCTTATTTACTTATTTTTTTAAACAGGGTTTCATGTATCCCAGGCTGGACTCATATTTAGTGTGTACCTAAGGATGTCCTTAAACTTCTTGTCTTCTTACCTTCACATCTGAGTGTAAGAATAGCTTGTATTTAAGACCCTGCTCAGCTTATGCAATCCTGAGAAATAAGTCTAAACCTTCTTTCATACTAGGCAAGCATCCTGCTGACTGAGCTACATCCCAAGTCAACATTGTTGATTTGTAGTAATTAGAATCTGGAGATAAAACTTAAATTTCCAAAAATAGAGAATTAGAATAAACAATTGAACTTTATATATATAAAAAAAATGGGAGTAGTTTTATTCCACAATAGTGACAGCATAAACTGCAAATGAATCACTGATAAAGATATGGATACATATAAAAAACAGAATATACAATATAAGTGTGGAAAAGTATTTCATGATATAAATTATGCAGTTTTGAAATATATAGTAGTTACCATACAATATTCATGTTACATGTATAAAATAACAAGAAAAAGAATAAGGAAGTACAAAGGTAATAAACAATAGTGTTAACATCTAGAATTTTAAAATGCATGAGTTTCTGAGTGTTAAAATATGCTTACCTCTAAGAAAAAGATAAACTATAACTGTATATTTTTAGTTTTGTGTTTTTTCTTTTCTTTATATTTATTCCCATATATTAAACAACTACCAGCATTTCCTCTCCCTCATTTCCCCACATTGTATCCTTCTAGGATCCACATATTTTCCATTTCTGTTTATAAAAGGGCACCTCCCCCATGGGATGTCAAAGAAACATTTGGTAATAAATTAGAGTAAGATTGGGGGCTTCCCTTCATATTAAGCCTGGACAAGGCAACCCAGTAGAAGGAGAAGAATCCTAAAAGTAGGCAAGAGAATCAGAGATAGCACCGTCTCCCCCGTTGGAAGTACCAAAGGGCATCACTATAACATATATGCCGGGGACCAAGGTCAGACCCATATAGGTTCCCTGGTTCAGTCTCTGTAAGCCCATAGCTCTGATTATGTGATTATGTGAAGGGTTGGGCTTTTTTTGTTTGTTTGTTTGTTTTGTTTTGTTTTTAATATGGTGATACTGAATTGTATGAGCTTTATACTCCTTCCTCTCCTGTTTGTTCAGGATTCTTGGAGCTCTGCCTGTTGTTCTGTGGATCTTTCCATCTCCTCTTACCAGTTGCTGGATGAAACTTCTGTGAGGACAATTATGCTAAGCTCCTGTCTACAAGTATAGCAGAATACCGTCAGGAATTATTTCATTGACCTTTTGTTTTGTTTTGTTTTGTTTTGTTTTGTTTTGTTTTGTTTTGTTTTGTTTTGTCTTATCTTGTCTTGTCTTTGATTTTCTTTGCAAGTAGAATTTAATTGTATTCTATATTGCTGGGCTATCTGACCTCTGATTCCTGGTCTTCCAGACAGTGTCAGCCATCAGTTTCTTCTTGTGACATGGGTCTCAAGTTGAGCCAATCAACATTTGGTCACTTCTACAATGTCTGTACAACCTTTACCCCAACACATCTTGTAGGGAGAACAGATTGTAGGTCAAAGATTTTGTGACTGGTTTGCTGTCCCCATTCCTTCCACTGTAAGTCTTTCCTGGTTGTAGGAGATGGCCAGTTCAGGGTTCATATCCCACTCCCTAACTAGGATTCTTTTCTAGTTCCACATTCATAGGTACCCCAGAAATCCCATTACACTAGGTTTCTACCTTGTCCCTGAAATGTTTCCTATTTTCAATTATTTCTCCTAAAGCTGTCTCTCTCCATCCCTCACATCATCCCTCATGTCACCATCTGCACCCACCCCCAGCCAACCCAGGAAGATCTATTTTCCCCTTTTGAGTATTCCTTGTTACTCAGACTCTTCAGGTCTATAGATTGTAACACATTTATCCGTTACAGCTAATATCCATTTATAAGTGAGTACATACCATGTATGTCTGTCTGGGTTATCTCACTTAGGATGACTCTTTTTCTAGTTCCATCAATTGTCTGCAAATTTCATTATGATATTGTTTTCAAGAGCTGTCTAATAGCCCATTGTGTGAATGTACCACAATGTCTTTATCCATTATTTGACTGATGGACATCTAGGTAGTTTTCAATTTGGAACTTTTACAAATGAAGCGATAGTTGAGCAAGCGTTGGTATGGTGGGATGTGCAGGAGTACTGTAGTTGAGTCTTGTGTTAGAACAATTCCCATTTTTCTGAGGGACCACCATATTGATTTCCAAAGAGACTGTACAAGTTTATACTCTCACTAGCAACGAGTTTTCCTTTGTTCTACATCCTCATCAGCATGAACCATCGCTTGTGTTTTTTATCTTGGCCATTCTCAAAGGTATAAGATGGAATCTGAGAGTCATTTCTATTTGCATTTCCCTGATAGCTAAGGATGTTGAACATTACTTTAAGTGGTCCTCAGCTGTTTTGAGATTCTCATTTCAATAATTCTCTGTTTAGATCTGCATGTATGCTTACTCATAGAAAAAAAATAATTGTAATTGTGTATTTTTTAGTTTTGTATTTCAATGAATATTGTATTTCTAAAGACAATTTATTATTTCTGTGTTTTCTGTTTCATACAGACAGCTTCTGAATTCGAATCTATTTTTCAACTATTCAATATTAATGGGTCAAAAGTTAAAATTAATGACTGTACTGGAGCTATGACTCTGTTGATAAAGTACTTGCAGCAAAAGAATGTGCATGTGAAGTGAGTTTAGCTCTCACACACATATGTAAAAATCAAAGAAAAGCAGCCTATATCTATGTCCCAATGGTAGGAAGACAGTCAGTGAGATGGATTTCTGGAGCCAAGTGGCTGGCCAACCTAGCAGAATCAGTCAGATCTAGGCTTATTGTGAGTTTCCATATCTAAAATGAAGGTGAAAAGTGATTGAAAAAGACAGGAAACATCAGCTTCTGCACTGCCTATGCATGTGCACACTAGGGTATCCACTCACACTTAGATACGGTTGTAGACATTCAACATATACAAACACATATAAAATAAGCTTCTTTCTTAAATCTCTTATAAATGTACTTTAATGCTACCAGAGTATTTTATATATGATCAAGTCTTATTTTATATCTTATTAAAAGTGGTATAGAATGTAATAGAATTAGGATGATATCAATTATTATGTAGTCATTTGTAGCACGCAAAATATATTGAGACTGTTGCCATTCGATAATGTTTTAGTTTGCAAAGCTCTCTTAGGTATAAATTATTTACCCCTTATCCATTAGAAAAACATGTATAAAGGTACCTATGTATCATTACTCAGTAGCCAAAGCAAGTCACAGATCTTAATATTTAGGATCTAAACTGAGAGCAGAAAGATCACTATGGATAAATATGTGCTTTGTGAAAATACATTCAGAAGAATATTGCTTAATGTGTACAACAACATCCAAGACAGAGAACTTGAAAATGTATAGCTGGAGGACTGACTGACAAATCAGTTGTTGACTTTCCATGTTTATATATTTATTTATACATATATATTTATTTATATGTAATGTATACTATATATAATATACATATTACACACACACATACACACATACACACACACACAGCATATACTATAAAGAGATAAAGAACTAAAAATGCTATGTATTTGCCAAGTTTTGACATAGAGACTATTTACTTAATGTAAAAGGTCTACATTTTTCTCTCCAACATCACAATGAAGAAATTATAAGTTTGTTGAAAATAAATCACACGGTGTGATGTAGATTCTCCTTGGAGTTGTAAGCACTGTTATATTTTAGTCTTAGGCAGGAGAAACAAGGTGTACAGTTTCCCAGTATCTTCAAAAGCTGCTGATCACCAGTTTTCTTAAGATAGACCAGACTGACGGCAGTTTGGCTGTGTATAATAGCTTAGGTTCTTGTGAAAAGGAGGAATTTACTTTCAGTGTTATTTCAAAGAAACTTGTGTGAGAACCTTTGCAATGTAGGTCAGTTTATCAGTCTGTATTCTTTTTAGGGCATTTCTCAGGCCTTCAATGTATTAAAAGCCATTTGCCTAATCCCAGTTCAGAATTTAATGTGTCTTACCTGCAAGAACTGTGAATGGTTTTTTAAAAATCTTTCTATAGGTCCTTAACATGAACTTGACCAATCTCACTAGCCAGTTAGATCCATATACTCTGCAGAGTAACTCTTGTAGTTTAAGAATAAATGTGTAACTATTGAAAGCCGCACAGGGTTCAGTTAAACTGTTTCACTACAAGGCTTTCTCTTTCCTTTGAATGACACAGCACACATTTCCACTCACACCAGACACACTCCCGGCAAATGAGGGAATGAATACCACCAAAGTCTAACTTGGTAAACCTGTAAGTTTTATTGGGGATATTTACAGGGATATGGGCAAGGGGTTACATACAGGGACAGGAATGACTCAAATGGCTGCATCACCAAAATCCACTGCAGCATGAATGAAAGCTCACAAAAACTGGGATTCTGGCATACACTGCACAGTCTGCAGACATCTAAATGGGTTGAACATGGTCCCTTTTTAAGTGGTTCAATTTTTCTAAACCTCTTCTGGATTCTGCTTTTTCCATGAAGCTGGTCTGGTCTGACTCAGCCTCTTCTTTGTGCTTCAATTTGGCTTGTCTGAGAGTCCTCTTTGCAGCTTGCTCATCTAGTAATTGTTTCTCAGTCATCTTACTCTGGGAAGGAGAAGCGTAATGATCTGAATTAGATTCAGGGACTTTTTATTTATTTAGTTTTTATTATTTTCTTTATTTACATTTCAAATGCTATCCCTCAAGTTCCCTATACCCCACCCCCGCCCCTGCCCCCCTACTCACCCACTCCCACTACTTGGCCCTGGCCTTCCAGATTCAGGGACTTTTAAAGCCTATTTTGAGTTGCTTACCTTCCATCTTGGAGAGCTTCCCTGAATGATGGAAAGTTTCAGAGAGGAAACATCTGCATGATGTCAACCATGTAGCCTTTCTTTTTTTTGTGTTGAAAAATGTATATTTAGAATTAACCAACAAGACTCAGTTTGGATATCAGTTTTATTGGCACGATTGAAAGCATCATCATGAGGAGCCAGCAGAACATATGCCTTCTCATGGGTCTTTTCAGGTTATTGAGTCTGGACACATCATTGTCATAAAGTTTTTTTTCACACCCTATCGATCTGGTACTTACTTTAGTTCAGCTACCTTTCTTAGTGAGTATAGATGTATGGAAGGCAATGGGAACCTCACTTCTTTTTGATGGAGAGTTCAATCCTACCTTACTGTATATGGATGGCCTTGGCTGTCCAGGATCGAACAGACTAAGCTGCCCCTGACCTGAGAGATACATGCGTTTTTGCTGAAGAGATAAAAGGCATGGGCCACAATGTCCAAGTTTAAAACCTCATGCTTTATGGTTCTTCCACTGAAGATGTGAGTCAGATGTACAAGTTTTACATTTTAAGTAACAGCATTAGGCAATTTTAGCTCCAAAGTTACCATACTAAAATGTCCTATACTTAATCTGTTTAGAGATTATAGTTGAATACTTCTGCAGATTGAATGCTGTTCTGTTAGAAATCAAAAAGAAAAAATAAGACTAAAGTAGATATGGAAATCACATATACTGATTTATATTTTATATTTATATTTATATTATGTAACTCAGGCTCAGTGGGAAATGGCTTGTTTCCAATCCTGATTACCTGAGTTTGATCCTCAAGACCAACATGGTGAAAATAGAAATGACTTCCACAAATTGTCCCCTGATGTCCCTATCAGGGCTGTGGTACAAGTGAACCATCACAAATACACACTCATACATACACATACATGTGCACATAAAAACACATGTGTGCAAACACACACACATATCAAGTTAAAAAAGTACTTGAATACAATGTAAATAGTGGGGTGACAGACACTATTACTAAGGTTGGAGGAAAATGTGTTAAGAATGTGTTAACATGTCGTGGTAGAGGAGCAGAGACAGAGGTTTTCTGTATAGACTTAAGATTGCAGTTTGAAATTTATCTCAAGCACCATTTTTAAAACATTTAGATAATACCAATCATAATCTAAAAGACTCAGAAGACACTTTCTTAAAAAGTTATGTTTATGGCTAAAGCATCATTATATTTCATTGCTGGGTAATAAAAAGCTGATATTACATAAGGACTAAAAGGTAGCATTTTATTTTTACTACTCAGAGCACTGAATAAAACAACATTGTATGTGTTGATCAGATGTACGTTTGTATTTGTGTGAAGCAGGCATGCTCAAGGCAGTGAAGTTTTAGAAAAAAATAAAGCTTTATTCAGACCATATCTGTGGACTTTGTATTACTCTCATCCATTTGCTTTTGTTGGATTGGAGTCCTCTGTCCTTTTATACTGTCGATTTACTACAAATGATATCTGCTTCTCAGACCGTGCATTGAATACAGCCTGATAGAAAGGTCTTTCGGGGTTGATTTTCCTCACAGGGTTTACACTGTCTTGAAGTTAAATAACAGCCTTAAAATAGACTACTTTTAAGGAATTAAAGATTTGAAAGGTAATATTTTCTTGCCAGTAGTCATCAATTTTTAGAGAATGCTTAAGATTCTTATTGTTTAATCAATAGAACTATATTGTATAATTAAATTGTGTAAGTGCACATGTATTCAGCAAAAAATCTGAGTAAGTATTATATTCTAGATTCTTCTGGATTAGTTCCAGAGAATTAATTTTAGTGTCTCCACTTTCATTAGTTGATAACTGAATGTTACCTGGATAAACCCAACATCGTTTACTGATTATGTTCTGAGAAATAACAATTTCTGATGTCAAGGTTCAGGTCAGGCAAACAGAGAAACCTTGAGTTGTATCTTCTTTCATACTTCATCCTGAGCATGATGGTGAGAGCTACTCTTTATCCTTTTTGATTTCCCTTTCTACATTCAAGCTTTATTTATATTTTTGAAATCTTATTTTAAAAAAAAAGTCTGATGAAATAGACTTTTTGCATTCATAGGTTTAGAATTTTTTCCTTAGCTGTGAGTTATGTGTAACTCTCTCTCTCTCTCTCTCTCTCTCTCTCTCTCTCTATCTATCTATCTATCTATCTATCTATCTATCTATATATATATATATATATATATATATATATATCAGCTTTTTATGGATCCACAGTTGTGAATTACAAACCTGGTTAAAATAAAACCAGACATGTGGAATGCTTACCTCCTACTCCCAGTTTGAGTCTTTGTACTCAGCACCAAGCAGCCCTTTCACGTGAGGTGGTGTGAAATTTCTGGTTCACTCTTAAAAACAAGAGCCCAAGACAGAAAGATAGAAGTTTAACATTCATATACTTAGATAAGAAAATTATATCTGTCACTTTTGCTATTGGCTGTTATTTAAAAAGACCACAGGATCAAGAACCACCATCCTTTTAACAGGTATAAAAAGAATCCAGAGGACATTCATGATGATTCATGATGAAAAATAATATTGTGTTCTTTCTGTTGCTGGTTACATGCTTGGGTGTCCTTGTGATTTAAAAGAACTGAAGAAACAGAAACTAATAAAAAATGGATTTCCTTATACTCTTAGCATAACTTATAAGAAAAACTGTTCTTAGATTTTGTCTTTCCTATAGAAGCATTAAAATTCTCCAAAAAAAAATGAAGAAGAAGAAGAAGAAGAAGAAGAAGAAGAAGAAGAAGAAGAAGAAGAAGAAGAAGAAGAAGAAGAAGAAGAAGAAGAAAAAGAAGAAGAAGAAGAAGAAGCAGAAGAAGCAGAAGAAGAAGAATTCAAAGCCAGGAAATATGTATATGCCAGTTTTTCCTGTGAAATAAGCTGTTGGAACACAATTAGTATGTCTTCCTGGGATCCAAGTTCCTACCTTGGCAGCAGAACCTTCGCTGTCCTCTTCCTGGCCTGAGTCTCCCAGAGAAGCTTCCCTTCAGAAGGGCTTGTTGTTTTCCTTATTTCAGTTCTCGGAACATAGAATTTGCCAGACTACATTATGCTTAGGATTTCATGTTGAGAAATGTTCTATAATTATACAAGTACCCTCATTTTTACTCAGCATGCTCATATCTTATCTAAAATGTATTCTTAAAGTTGTAAGTGATATGAAATGGAATTTAAGATTAGCTGAAAGGAAAAATTTAACAGAATAAAACAAAATAACAATCTACATTTGAAGCTCTGCCCTCGAAACTGTTTACAATGCAGAACTTAAATTTCCGTTCAGCATATTTGCAGATTTCCCTCGATATTTTTCTTTTAGTCCTTTTTATGTGTCAGCAGACTCTCAAAATAAATCAATTATGGTTCTTGTATTATGCCACCCACATAATCTTATAAAGGATTTGCAGATTTTTCAGTCTTTTACCTCCAGGATACATGGTATAAATATACTCAAATTCAATACTACATCCTGTATCTGACATGTATATATAAACATATAAAAGCAATAATATAATTGCCTTTATTGAGAACTCATTTCTCATGTATTAGGTACATATAAGAGCAGTAAGTGCTAACACTTCTGCGAGGTGGGTGGTGGTTGTCTACTTTTCCTGAGGCTGAAATAGGCTAAGTGGTTTGCCTTATGAATTTGGCAATCATGGCTCAGAAAATGACAACATAGGGCCATCTGATTCAAAATGGAAATAGTAAACATTATTTGTGCTGTTGATGCTTTGGTATAAAAATTAATCATTTAAAAGTTGTCTGCTTTCTATCCTTCTGTCCCTAACCCTAACCCTACATTTCTCACGTAAGTGCCTGTACTTTGTACTTTAAGAGTTGATGACACTTTTAGTCTTCCACTTAAATTCAGTTCTGTTCATGCAACCCTTTGCAGTCTTTGCTTGCCTAGCTTTAAATAAATTATTATTGCCAAGATCACCATATTTAGGTCAATTAGACTCTTCAACCAACATTTTATTTAATTGTGCAGTAACTTTAGAAAAAATGTGACTTTTACCCTCAGTCCATTGTATACAGCTATAAAAGCATCTCTAAAAATGGGTATTTTAAAATAAGCAGAAATTTATTTTTTTACATTATTATGGGATGAAATAACCCACTGCAGTGTTGCTCAGATAGATCAGATGCTAAAGACACTGGTTATCAAATTATATAACTTGAGTTTCATCTCTGAGACACAGGTGGTAGAATAGCATAGCTGGTCACTGAATATTATGTTCTAATTTCTACATATTTGTCATAACAAACATATGTGTAACCACTCATTTATAGCTCCAATCTCCACCCCCTATGTAAAAAAAATGATAAAATATTTTTAAAAATAGAAATTCATGCTATACATGTCATAGATCTTCTTGCCTAGTCTTCTCAGGGTCATAGGTATTTGACAAAAAGGCCAAAGAAGGTCATACGTGCCCTTTCATAAAGGTATTACTCTACCTAGAATAAAGGAACTCATGTAGTCTCATCACTGCCCTCAAACCCTACCCAATTGTACTGCTGTAATGAGAATGGTATTTTTGTACATGCTTAGAGGAGATAAACATTTAAACCATCTGTTCATAGCCATTATAGATAGTCATTCTTTTTGGGTTCAGAGTCAGTATGTTTCTAGCTATTGCCAATATAGGGCACCCCATCATGTTTTATTAGTTTTCCTAAGCCCAGTCAATACTTCCTAAATAATCTTGTCATTAAACTCTTAATTAGTCAATGAAATTGTGCCATCTGCTTTGTATTTGGATCTTTTGCCAGGAAATACCAAGGTGGAATTAAGAATGTTAAGCTTGAAGGAATATATTCCTATTAAAGGTAACAAGGAGGAGAAAGCAAGACAGAAAGGCAGACCAGTTTCTGATTATCATCACATTTGACACTTGTGACAAAAAGTCAGGTCCAGATCTATTTCTCCATATTTTTTTTGTTTGTTTTATGAACAAGGCAGTGTTTTTAGCAATAGTATCTAAACATCAAGTTCTGGTGGGCAACCAAAAGCAATGATAATACCCTGCATTGTTTAGAGGCCTCTGGGACTTCTCTGATAAACAACTCACAAGAAGTTACCTCACATCTGTTGCAGATATTTTTTTTCTTTTGTTTAGAAACCTATTGCTTCTGAGAGAAGCAATAATCTACCCAGTCCCTGTTCACCATGTAGGCAATTTCTGCTCATTTTAATAAATTAATATGATTAGCATTTTTCATAGGTCCTCCTATTGCTCTATATTACCTTCTCATACTCTGCAGCTGTAGACTACCATACTAACATGGCATGACGATTGGTTTAATAGTGGTATGAATAAGTTAACCAACCACTTTATGATTGGGTTTGTGGCTTGCACCATGGCATAAGACTTGTATCTAATTTGTAAGCAATTTTGATCAAGAACCCAAGGGTACATTTTAGATCCTAGGTTCCAGGGAAGATTCTACAACTATTGCTTAGTTGACTAGACAAAAAACCAAACTGACTATAAATACTTCGGTGGCTAAGGGAACTACTGTCATTTCTTCAGTGGTCTAGTCACTGATAAGTTATCAATAAATGCTAGAATAAATAACTTCTTATGTGTACTTATGCAACCTCTAAATTAAATTCAGTGGGTCAGACAGAAGAAAAAAAGATATGGCAATGTGTGTATATAGGTTGGGTGTATCAGTAAGAACAAGGTTTAAATGGCAGAGCAGGAGCGTAAGACAAAGTAAATAGGAAATGAATAGGACTAACCCCCCCCTCTCTCTCATGTGTGTGTGTGTGTGTGTGTGTGTGTGTGTGTGTGTGTGAGAGAGAGAGAGAGAGAGAGAGAGACAGAGACAGAGAGACAGAGACAGAGACACAAAGACAGAGAGAGAGACAGACTTTATAAAAAGTAAAAGCTTATATAAAAGAAGGAAACGGAATGAAGAGGAGAGAGCAGGGGGAGATGGGAGCAGGGGTTTGATGAAAATATGCAGGGTTGGTAGGAGTAACCTCAGAGTACAAAACTGATGTGAAAAAAATTAACCAACCTGATGCAGAGCTGTGGAATCTGTGTGCCATCATCTGGAGTTATCCTTGGACATAGTAGCACATCATTATCTTTTCTTATTGAACAATCTATCTGAACAATCCAAGTTGGATCCCAAAGAGAATCAGAGAGTAGAGGCCTTCAGCTCATTGCAACATTTACAGGCAAATAGCCAAGTTTGAAGGCAAAGTTTTCATCTTCAAACATTCTGTATACTGGGCAACATATAAATGATTTATCATCTATTGAATTGTATTTCAAAACTTCATCTTAGGTTAAGAGATTTATTTTACATTTTGTTGTGTTTGTCTCTGGGGCATCAAGCCTTCACAGGACCAAGGGACTCTAATGCCATTGATAACAGACTAGGTCATCATCTGCTACATATGCAGCTGAAGCCATAGGTCATTCCATGTATACTCTTTGATTGGTGGTCCAGTCCCTGGGAGTTCTGGGGTGTCTTGTTGGTTGATATTGTTGTTCTTCCTATGGTGTTGTAAATCCCTTCCAATCCTTTCATCCTTTCTCTAATGGAGAACTATTTCTTTCCAATTAAGACTTCTTCATCTCCACTAAATCTAGTTTGTCTCATACTGAAGTGAATAACCAGTACATTCTCATTTGTGAATAGTTAACTTTTACCATTTAATTTAAAGAACTATGTTTTTTGTTGCTTTTGGAATATTCCAAAGTGGATCAAGCCTCATTTTTACTTCTATATAGAGTAGTATTGCCTGTTTTTAAAAATGTAACTTATCATAGTTTCTTTATTTAATTTATTTTAAATTTATTTTATTTATTTACACTTTGAATGTTGTCCCCCTTCCAGTTCTCCCCTCCACAACTCCCCCATTCCCATCTTCCCTCTCCTTTGCCTCTAAAAGGGTGCTCCTCCACCCACCCATACACTCTCACCTTACTGCTCTAGCATTCCCCTACTATGAGGGCATCAAGACTCCACAGTACCAAGCTCATCTAGTCCCATTGATGCAGATAAGGCAATCCTCTGCAACATATGTACCTGGAGCCATGAAGCCAACCTTGTATACTTTTTGGTTGGTTTAGTCCCTAGGAGCTATGGGGGATCTGATTAGTTGATACTGCTGTTCACTCTATGGGTTGCAAACCCCTTCAGCTCCTTGAGTCCTTCCCCTAACTCTTCCCCTGAGTTCCCTGGCCTCAATCTGGTGCTTAGCTGTGAGTATCTGCATCTGTATTTGTCCAGTGCTGGAAGAGCCTCTCAGGGGATATCTATACCATCCTCCAGTCAGCAAGCACTTCTTGACATCAGGGTTTGCTGGTGTCAAGTTTGATAGTGTCAGGGTTTGATATCTGCAGATGGGATGGCTCCCTAGGTGAGGTGGTCTCTGGATGCCTTTCCTTCAGTCTCTGTTCCAATTTTTGTCCCTATGTTTCCTTTAGACAGGAACAATTCTGGGTTAAAATTTTTGAGATGGGTGGGTGGCCTCATCCCTCAAATGGGGAAGTGTCTATCTACTGGAGGTGGTATATAAGGGTATCTTCCCTTTGCTGGGTATTTCTGCTAATGTCATCCCCATTGGGTCCTGGGGATCAATTGCTTTCTTGGTATCTGGGACTTTCTAGTGACTCTTCTTAATTCCCCACCCCTGACTATTAAATATTTCTAATCATTTTCCTGACCCTCTGGACTTCTCTCCTGACTCTTCTCATATTGATCCTGTCTCATTTTTTCCCTCTCCCTCCCATAGTTTCTAATCATTAATTTATGCAGCTGGTTTACCTAATTTAGATCATTCACCTAAAGAAATCTTGGAGTTCCAGTTAAACCAGCACCATTTTTTGAAGATACTTTCTTTTATCAATTATCTGGTTTTGCCTTGTTTGACAAAAATTAAGTGTCTGTAGATGGGTGGATTTATTTCAGGGTCTTTGATTTTTCACATGATCATCTCATTAGATGCTGGAAAAGCCTTTGACAAAATCCAGTGCCCCTTCATATTAAAAGTCTTAGTGAGATAAGACATAGAAGGCACATACTTAATATAATAAAAACACCATACAGTAATCCAGTAGCCAACATCAAATTAAATGGAGAGAAACTTAAAGCAAAATCAGGGTTAAGACAAAAATTTCAACCTTCTCCCTATCAATTCAACATAGTACTTGGAGTTCAAGCTAGAGCAATAAGACAACTAAAGGATTAAGAGCATACAAATTGAGAAGGAAGAAGTCAAAGTATTGCTAATTGCGGCTGATAAGATAGTATACATAATCAACCTCTAAATTTCTACCAGAGAAATCCTACAGCTGATAAACATCTTCAGCAAAAGGGAATTGATTCAAAATTAACTAAACAAAAAAAAATCAGTAGTCCTCCTCTATAAAAATTATAAATGGCTCAAGAAAGAATTAGGAAAACAACACCCTTTACAATAGCCAAGAATAGTATAAAATATCTTGGGGTAACTCTATCCAAACAACTGAAATACCCATATGACAAGAACTTCAATTTCATTTATCAACCTGTCTGTTTCTATACCAACACCATGTAGCTTTTATTACTATTGTTTTGTAGAAAAGCTTGAGATCAGGAATGGAGTTGCCTCCAGAAGTTCTTTTGTTGTTCAGGATTCATTTAGGTATCCTGGGTTTTTTGTTTTTCAATACGAAGTTGAAAATTGTTCTTTCAAGCTCTGTAATGAATTGTGTCGGGATTTTTATGGGAATTGCATTTAATCTGTAGATGCATTGAATCTGTAGTTTGCTTTGAGAAAGATGACCATTTTCACTATGTTAATCCTACAGACCCAAAAGCATGGGAAATCTTTCTCTCTTCTGATATCTGCCTGTTGAGGCCTCAGGGAGAGAGGATCTGCCTAGTTCTCCTGGGAATAGATGTCCCAGGATGATGTGGTGACCAAGTTGGGCTCCTCTTCTCTAAGGAGAATGGGAGAGTCAATGAGGGAAGGGATTTATAAGGGTGGGACTGGGAAGAGAGGAGGTAGGAAGAGGGCTATAATCAGGATGTAAAGTGAATAAAAATTATTGGAAACCAAGAAATCTGAAAGTTCAAGTGTCATATCTAGTTAAATGAATAAAGACTTACAAATTATAGAATTGGCACCCTATTTGACCTGATTCTAATTTCACCGAGCAACCTACAGGATTACCTGCTCCTGCACCATTAATCATTCCTATTATTTCCTTTCTTTTTGCACCCTGCCCTTCAAACAAAGTGTTTGTGGTTCTTGAGTTTCTGGCAATATTTTCTGTCATCGTAACACTTTGAATTTCTAAGCTCATGTTTTTCTTAAATTCCCCAGTATGTGTTAATATTCACGAATTCTTATTCAGTGTCTGGAGTTAAGACATGCTGAATTCATGTGACTATTTTTAAAAATCCCCTTTTCTGTGGCTGACAATCTGCAGATTCTTTTATCTGGATATTACTTGATTTTTTTTTCCACAAGGACGTTTAGTCCTTCCTGTAATATGGAGAATGTTTTCAGTCTAGGTATAACGGGCCAAATAGTTTTCTTCAGATCCTCCAATGTAATTATTTCCTGCCACTAACTAAGCAAAATGGCACATCTGCTGACTAGATGAGAAAGCCAGAATTAGACTGCTTTCCTAAAGCCAGCACAGTGGCTCCCTCCTGGCACTCCTTTCATGTGCCTAAAGAAAGCCTTCTTCAAGGGAGCAGGAGATCTGGGAACACACCATGGGGATTCCCAATTGAATATTGTCACGTTCTTTCTAACCATTTGTAGGAGGCAGTGACTGTGAGAAAGTGCTGCTGTTATTTTCAACACTTTCTGTGGCTTGAAGCATAGCCGTGTCTCTGGATCTGATATTATACAGGCCAAATTTATCTTTTCATAGGCCCAGTGATCACGTAGTTAATGGCTTTAAGGAAATGCTATTTTCCTGCCTGCACATCACTAATTATAAAATGAAGAAACCAAAGTTTCAGTGACATGAGTTGCTTGAACAGTCTGTGCAGTATGGCTATGGTTGGTCACTGGTCCTGAAATTGCCCATCCACATACAGCACTATGCTGTATTTATTTGAATAAAATTATTTACTACTAAATTTTTAACTTAGTTTACTTAGTATGTGTCTCCTCACAATAGAACTAAGGACCATGTGACTTGGATTAGGATTTATATGTTAATTATTCATCATAACTGGCTAGTCATAATTCTGGAAAAGTTTTAGACTCACCTCTGAAAGTATTTTAGTTCCTGACCATCTAGGGACAACAGGGGAATTTGGAAATTGTTGTGGTAAGCAAAGGAGAAAGCCTGAACTTCAATTTTAGAGGGAAATATATGAAGACAATGATATAATGCAATTTTTCTATTTTTCTATTATGAAATATTAATGAGTTTTTCATCAACGTTGTGTCAGTCCTTCATTGTTTGTTGCAGTGTTTTAGATACTGAACATAATATTTTTAAAGAAAAATAAAGTCCTCCTGCTAGTTTCTCTATTGAACATGTCTTGGCTCTAATAAAACTTTACTCATAAAGCAGGAGAAGGCTTGAATTTGTTCTGCTATCAGTTATCATCCATTCACAGACTAATTTACTGAGCTCTACTAAGCCCACAGCTTGCTTCTAACATTTACCTTCACAGTACAAGAAGCTCTTCTACATGAACCCAGCATGTCACCTGGTAGGGAGAACAATAAGAAGTTTTTAAAAGCACGCTTACCCGCTTTTTATTCTAGCAAACCATTATTCCACTCCTCAATCTTATCTTCTTACATTTAATTTGACAACTCTTTCTTCTGGGAACCTGGGAAAATAATCATTTAAATGGATGTGCACTCTCTGCTGTTCTGCTACCAAGGGTGCTAGTAAAGACTGAATGGACAGGGATTGGAGATAGAGACTGTATCATGTCCCAGGATGCCAGACAACCTGTGTCAGTTTTCTCACTAGATGCAAGGTCAAAGACACTGTCAATGCCTGTCTCCCAGAACTAAAATGGGAAGACTTTGTGGAATAATACAGATGATGTGTTTTAGACACTCTCTTCACCAGCTGATATATTTTAAACATCAGCACTATTTCCATCTTCTCTGTCTTCGGCTCTTTGCTATGTCTTCATCGACTACAGTGTGGCGTAACACTCGGGGATTCACCAAGCTTTTTAGAATAAACTAGTAAATTATCCTCATGAGGTTCAGTGATTATAGTGATCTGTCCACTTAATCTGTGATTTGTTTTAAGAAGATTACTGTATATTAATTGTACATACGTATGATAGCCTTGGTATGTCTTTTACATTTGACTATTTAATAAAGGGTCATCACCAGCTTATGGAAGCAACAAGAGCACAGGTGAGTCAGGCTCAGATAAGAACAGGTGTCCACGTGTTTCTGGAATTATTGAGTTATAGCCATTATTACCCTGTCCTTCAACTATTGAACTCAACATTCAAAAGCCTGGGAAGGAGCCCAGTGTGAAGCATGTAAAAAGACAAATGGAACTGAGTCATCTCTCTCCCCTTTGGGTAGGGAGGGCAGAGTGAGTCGCCTTATGTGACTTCATGGAGCTAGAAAGTAGCAGAATTAGGGTGAAATTGGTGTTAATAATGAAATCAGCAGGATGGAACTGATGGAGACACAGATACATCCATTACATATGTCCTGACTGATTTCAAATAGCTTGGAAATTTGTATGCACATCAGTATCATTCATCAATTAATTAAAATATATTCCTTGTAAAAATAATTGTAGATATTCTTTAAAAAGTTGCCAAAACCAAAACAATGCATTATTTTGCTGTGTGGTTTTGCTTGTTTTCCTTTCAGTCATGCTATAGATTTTCTGACTTTAATTGTACCTTTTGTCATACGTTTTCTAATATGCAATTTTAGAGACAAAGTAATTTTTCACCAACTTTGATTTCTATAACAATTCCAATGCCAGCCTGGGTGAGTACTAAGCAATTGATTATAGTTTCTGATAAAACACTGAAACCAGATGGAGTTCACTTTTTGTCTTTATAAATTTGCCAGTGAATCTAAGTCAGTGACAACTTGGGGATTTATTTTAAAACGTGATTCACACTAGAGTCATCTACTCTCATTAAGGAAGTCTTTCAGGCATTTGGAAATACTTTGATTTGTCACATTTATTGAAAAAAATTAAGGTTATAAAACTGAAAGTATTTTCAAATTTAATTACTATATAGCAATTTTATAGAAACCTTCTAATTGAGTTGCATGGAACATCATTAAAAATCTAGTTTTTAGCAAATTATTTGTGTGTGTGTATGTGTGTGTGTGTGTGTGTGTGCGTGTGTGTGTAATTGCTTAGGTATTTAAAAAATGATCTTCTTGTCTATCCTTGGAATGTGGACTTTATAAAACTAAGCACATATAAATGGACGTTGGTCAGCATACTTTGATTAAACAAAATGTTCTGCCCATTTTGTATTCTCCATTACATTGATTTATGTGACTTGGTATTAGGGAAGGAACATAGGATGTCATTAAAGAAGGAAGAGATAATTAAAGATGGAAAAGTATGCAGATTTAGATAAACCCATAATGGATTGTTTAGGAGATAACAATCCTTACCCTTTTACCCTTATCCTTTAATCCTTACCATTTTCCTTTGTGAATTAATGATAATCTTTTGATCTTCATGTTTTCTATTCACAGTGTTTTAACAAATTATTGAAACTACAAACATCAACAGCAGTTTCATTTGGGCAGCGTGTGTATTCTGGAAGCCGGGGCTATATCATCATGAAACATACCTTGTAAAATCTTTGAAGCATAAAGCTTTGACCAAGATCTGGAAAGGAAAGCCCTCATTCACTGTGTAAGGCCCTCATCACCTACACCATGACAAACCAGGAAAAATGGGCCCATCTCAGCCCATCAGAATTTTCCCAACTTCAGAAATATGCTGAGTGTGAGTATTTATATGGAAGATATAGTCTAATTTTTGACGTATTTGTTAAGTAAGGTATGATTCATTATAAGAATAGATCACAGACCCTGTTTGTCCTGGGAACAGATGCAGAGATGCAGGCATGCTGTTTGTATTCACAAGTAGGTCACCTTAAGATTGCCTTTTAAAATATATATATATATATATATATATATATATATATATATATATATATATATATATATATAATTAAATCAAGTATCAGATTAAGAAAATATTAGCATATGGGATACAAAGCTAATCCTGGTAAACATTGCTCATAAAATAAATTAAAAGAGTAAACAAAAAAAAAATCAAAGGTTATTATTATTTTTTTTATTTTGGTTGCTGTTTCCTTTTCCTTGCTTGTGAACATATCCATTCCAAAAAGGCCAAGAGAAAGAATCATGGGCACATGCCTCCACAGTTGTGCCTAATCTCAATCATAACTTCCAATGAAATAGAATATTCCAGGAATTTAAGACCAGGTGTTTAATGATAAACCAAGATAGTTCACTGCATAGTAGAGTATTTCAACATAAGGTTCATTATGTGTATAGTAAGTGTTTATGTATAGTAATTTTTTGAGATGACAAATTGATGATTAATTGTGAATTCTATAAAAACTAGTTGAAATTTCAAGATCATCAAATTTTCTTTTCTTTCTCATATCATTAAGACAACAAAAGAAATGTTAATTACTCTGCCAGGAGTTTCCCAGCTAATTAAGAGGAAAAGTGATTAGAATGCAATCTTGTATAATAAATTCTCATTATTAAGAATAACTGAAAATATATTCTGGATCTGATAATTAGAAGTAGCACACTTTGCTCAACATCAGTACATGCCATCAGCTTATTAGACATTTAGAGATCACAGTTTTTATTTTAAAATACAATATTAGAAATTGACATTCGTCCATAGCACATCAGAGAAGTACCATATTGAAACAGTTTCCTTAATATCTAGGGTTTTTTTTTTTTTTTNGGGTCACCACAACATGAGGAACTGTATTAAAGGGTCGCAGCATTACGAAGGTTGAGAGCCTCTGCATTAGACTGTCTCAAACCATCAATAAAGAGGCTGGGAGAAACAGCTGCCCATCAACTCTCTCGCCAAGTCTCTGACTGATCCAGGCAACTAAAGAAGTTTGGTTTTTTCTGAGTGCGCATGTGTATTTATTTGTTAACTTATTATCAGAATGGGAATGAAAGTGCAGAATAAGCTTGTCCTTAAGATTGGTGAATTTGAAAAGAGCGGAGGTAACCCTGATTTGATCTTTCGAAATAAAACAGTGAAGGGCAGTGACTCAGCAGATTGCTTGGAATTATGGAAAACAGGAAGAAAGAAAGCAGACAGGGAATGTCAAGTGTGTGCTGTGAAGGGAAGGGTGTAGTGGGGAGCCTTAGAGAGGGGTGAGTCCTCAGGCCAGGCGGAAGGAGGGAGAGCTGCTTGCAGTGGAAGGCTTCTCTTTCCCTTGTCTTACCTGTCATAACAAATAGAAGAGCGTGCCCTGGTGGGCAGGGAGGACGGGTCGTCCTAGGTGCTCCAGGAAGACAGTGTTTAATAAGGCCTAAGCTTTGATACACACTCATTTCATCCTTGCTGACTCTCCAGACAGCAAAGCACTTGCAGTGCCAGACTCCTGAGTGTGGTTTGACGGAACTCATCCCTCATATTGACACTTTGCAAACACAGACATGGCGTTTTGGCTCTTGTATTCATTTGGCAAGAAGATAAGCCTGCTGGTGAATGGATCAGCTCTGTTTACATTTCTCTTGCTGGGTGGATACTTCTTGCAGGGGATTAGTTCACTGAGGAAACTATTTAACCATCTCTCCGCTCTTTGCATCTAATAAGATACATTTTGTCTTTTCTTTGCTATTTGTTCCTGGGTTGAGCCTTAGCTTCTGATTTGATCACGTGACTTAAATGTATCCAGTCTTTAGGGAATGTTGGCCTCCAGATTTTCCCAGAAGAGGGCATTTCCTCCGTTAAAGACAGGGCTGAGGGTTGAAGAGTTCCCATTCTCTTGCCATCTAGTGTGAGCCTCCTTGAAGGGGTGGGGCTGTTGCTCAGGTAGGGAGTGTTGATGTGTGTGTCTGTGTGTGTTTTACCGTGAGCCATTCATTCTCTCCGAGCCTTTGTGTCTGTGTAGTGTGTAGTCTTCAGAATGGATTGCTTTCATCTGCTTCTGCTACCAGTAGTATGAGTACACAAATCAGTAACGGAGCAAATTGGCGATGTGTTTTGGCCCATGGGTGTGCGTGTGTGTGCGTGCTCATTTTTTTTTTAAAAGATTTATTTATTTATTATATGTAAGTACACTGTAGCTGCCTTCAGACACTCCAGAAGAGGGTGCCAGATCTCGTTATGGATGGTTATGAGCCACCATGTGGTTGCTGGGATTTGAACTCAGGACCTTTGGAAGAGCAGACGGGTGCTCTTACCTGCTGAGCCATCTCACCAGCCCAATATCTAGTTTTTTTAATCTTTCATCAACAAATTGTTATCTTAAATGCAATAATGAGTAGTTAATACATTCTTAAACTATTGTTAAATTCTCTAACATGCTAAGACTATGCATGTCAAATAATAATGTTTTGTGTGCTTTGGTGTAGTAGAGTATGCCTGCGGAGGAGAATGAATGATCTCATTAAACCCCTCAAAGCAAAATTAAATCAAAATTATACGTAGAGAATACAACAAAGATTGTCTCCTTGTTTCTTACATGATTATGGATTCTCCCCATATTACTACAATAGACCCTTAATTCCAATGCCTATCAAGATCTCTTGGCTGTTTTCAAAGTGAACAAGAGATGTGCAGTGTGAAACGGGGATAGCAGCCCCTGTACTACAGCTAGTACAGAAGGTGTTCACTGAAATCCTAGCCCTGTATCTGCTACTGAGTAACTTTTATGACATCTCTGTCCATTCTTTTCTTTTCATTTTTTTCTTTTATTAATATTATTCATTCCATATTTTTTATATCTCAAATGATATCCCACTTCCTGGTTACCCCCTCCATCACCCCCCTATCCCATGATAACCCCCCATCCCATGATATCCCACCTCCCGGTTACCCGTCTGCCATCCCTGTATGGGAGTGATCTCCCACCCACCCACCCACACTCTCTAGCCCCATTGCTCCAGCATTCACCTACTCTGGGGCACCAAACCTCCCTGGGACCAAGGTCCTCCCTTTCTGTTGTTGTGTGGCAAAGACATCCTCTGTTACATATGTATCTGGAGCCAAAGATCACTTTATGTATACTCCTTGGTTGGTGGTGTAGTCTCTGGGAGAGCTGGGTGGTCAGGTCAGCCTATGTTGTTCTTCCAATTCCTTCCACTCCTCCAGTCCTTCTGCTATCTCCCCCACCTGGTTCCTCGAGTTCAGTCTGATGGCTGGCTCCAATAAGATGATAAAAAATGATAGAAGTATTCATTATTACAAGGATCACATTGAATAAACTATATTAGAGAAATAAAAAGAATGTCTGTAAAGCTGCTATTGCTAAAGTTGTAACAATTGCTATATTATGAGAGAGAGAGAGAGAGAGAGAGAGAGAGAGAGAGAGAGAGAGAGAGAGAGAGAGAGAGAGGGGAGAGAGAGAGAGAGAGAGAGAGAGAGAGAGAGAGAGAGAGAGAGAGAGAGAGAGAGGAGGGAGATGGAGAGAGGGAGAAAATATGTTGTGCTGGTCATGCGAACTTACTGTTAATAATCAAGTAAAAGAGTGTCACATTTGGGAGCATGGAGAGTCAGTGTCCTTTCTTCCTGCTACCAGACTAGAGCATGTTCACAATGCAGAAGCTTTCACTAATATTACTGCTTTATTTCTGTGTTGTTGCTTCACATGCTGAGGATAGCTAAAGTGAAGCCTGCTGTGGAGGCCTGCAGCATGCTGTGACCAGGCTCCTGTTTTGGTTTGCAGACTAAATCACTCCCTGGGAAGCATTTTCATTGAGATGTGGAAAGGGAGTCTAATTTCTGCCTCCACACTTACATAAAGTCATCCAAACTGTCCTTACAAGATAGAAAGTTCTCACTCCTGCTGTGTGGAGAATTGAGCTTATCTCATTATTGGTGGGTTTGTGTTTCCTGCTGTGGTTTCAGGGCACAGTAAAGGGTTAAGAGACTCCAAGTTTTGTCATGAGTAGGAATGACTTCTGAGTACATGAGACATCATACTTTCAAATGGTTCATTGTCTGCCTGCATGCTGTCATGTGTTGTACTGCATGTGAAATATTTTTGAAAGTTACTATGGTATGGGAGGAACATTTCTAAACATTCATAAATTTCGTACTATTTCTAGCAGCCGGCAATATAGATGCTTGCAAAATTATGGTGAATTGCAGGCTGAGGTGCCTAATGCTCATATTTAGGGTATAATTTCTTCCACTTGAGAGAGAGAGGCACTCTGATTCAGTGTGAAAAGCCTTCAGGTTTATAAGCAAACCATTTTTTTAAAACAAGATCTCATGTACCCCAGGCTGACCTCATATTCCTGATATAGCCAAGTATAGTCCTAAAGTTCTGATCTTCTGGCCCCCAACCCCAGAGTGCTGGGATTATAGATCTATGCAGCCATGAGCAATTTAAGATACACTGGGGGATAGAATATAAGTATTCTACTAAAGTATATACCCAGCCCTAAACCTAATATTTGATAGTATTAACTCCCTGTTTTGTCTTGGTCTTTGTAGTGATATTGCAACTAAATGAGATGGGTTCATATCTTGGTAAGCACAAAGCAACATAAGCACAGGCAAGACATTAAACAGTGGGAAAAGATTCATTACCTAAAGAAGCCAAGGACAGCTTGTGAGTCATTTCCTAAGCAATGACTTTCTCAAACAGAGGGAACATGAAGATTTTATTCAAAGGATCTATGTGTACAACTTGATCCATTCCTGAGCATCCCCAATTTAAGATCACGGAGATTAAAGTGATAAACAGGAAGGCTTCTGGACATGGTCAGCTAGTACCACAAAGTTTTAACTGACAACAAATGAAAGGATTCTTCCAAGGTCCATTGTCACAGGAATCTGCCCCTGAAGGTGCTGGCTTGACTTACTGGCTAGTGGTAGAAACCTTGGAAATTGTACAAGAATTTTCTTGCTCTCACAAAATGTTTGAGCAAAACATGTTAATGAAGAAAATATTTATTTTGGCGTAGTTTCAGTGTAACATCATGCTAGCCAGGAAGGTAGTGGAAGAAAGAGAGAAAGAAAAAGAGATAGATAAATGGATGGATGGATGGATGGATAGATAATGATGGTGATGATGATGATAAAGATAGAAACGCAGACACAGATAGTCATAGATAGATAGATAGATAGATAGATAGATAGATAGATAGATAGATAGATAGATAATGATGGTGATGATGATGAAGATAGATAGAAAGATAGACACACAGATAGATAAACACACAGATAGACATAGATAGATAGATAGATAGATAGATAGATAGATAGATAGATAGATAGATAGACAGACAGACAGAAAGATAGATGATAGATCGATAGATGATAGATAAATAATAGATGAATAGACAGGTAATACCTACATAGTGGTCTCTCACCTTTTCTTCCTTTATTATGTCCTGAATCTTAGTCTTTTCAATGTAGCCACAAACCTGATTTTCAACATACTCACACTGACAATTCTAAACATCACAGAATGTAGCATAAATATAAAGTTTTCATCTCTTTCAATTATAAGAAAACAGACTTTAACCTCAAAATATTTTCTTTACTCTAGGGCTTAATAAAACAATCATCATTATAATGAATTTATTTCTACTGCCATACTATAAACAATTTATAAGCATTAGCTCATCAGATCTACAATAATTATGATTGGAAAGTAAAATATCTTCCCTGAGGAATAATAAATTTTTCTGTTTGCTCCTTGACCCTTGGCAGGATAAATGACAATAAAAAGGTCAAAACAGTAGTAGTTTGTTTATGTTTCCTTATGAAAAATAACATTTCAAAAATAGCTTATAAATAATGCCCAAAATAGACCAATCTAGAATTCACTAGCCATAATCGTATTTTAAAGATTGTTTTCTTTTCCTTTTACATGAAGGATAATAAAGAAAGGTGCAGCCACTAACTAAGATGATGCCCCCCAATGTCATCAGAATCGGAGGTCAATATTTGTCACTCAGGAGAAACATTAATTGAAGTCCAGTCCTGAGGAAACACCCCAAATCCCTATTCTGAGTGTTTCAGGGGATGTGAACTGTTTTGTGAGACACAAGGTGTTAGAGTGAGAAAGGGCCCTCCTTAGGCCCCCTCCTCCCAAGTTGGGTGACTATTCCTCTTCTGAGTGTCATCTTCTCTTTGTGAAAGATGACCCAGTTCTTGACTCCCTGGAGGCACATTTTCTTTTTAGATGAACACTTTACATTTCACCATTACACTTTTGATTTCATGAACAAGAGGTTGGTGGGGACACTGTACAGAGTATATTCTGAAAATATTCCATTTTAATAATATTAGGTAAAAATGCTAGTTTCCACTTGTCCCATTCATTCCTTGCAGCAGACCATTCAGTCTTTTTCTCTGGGAGCTGGGACAGCATATCTTTTTCTAGCTGATTCCTTCTGATTGGAATATTTGGTGGAACCAGAGAGTTTTTTTTTTTTTTTTTTTTTTTTTATGAAAACTCTTGATATAATGAAGTATGTGCAGGACAGAGGGTAGACAAAAGAGGGACCAGGAGTGTTTTCCCCAATGTGAGCATAACAAAGGTCTTTTTAAGGGTAAGACATGAAAACAAAAGAGAGGGCTTCAATTCAGTAAAAAGAACTAGAGAATGGTGGAGAGACATGTGAGATGGTGGGAGAAAGGACGAGGTTCAAATGATTCGCTCTTACACCAATATACACAGAGGTCTCCCAGACCAGTGCTCTGTCTAATGAAGATGGAGGCCTCAGTCTTTTCTCACACTCGTTTGTTCTCTTCACCAACTCTCCCTTATTATTGTTTTATTATACACATGGAGGGCTAGGAGTAAACCTTGATGGGAGGATGCTTGCTCAGCATATTTAAGGCCCTCTGTCCAATCTTCCAAACCACACAACAACTAGGAGAAAACAAAACAGGAGACAAAGGGGATCTAGAGGAAGAAAAGAAAGAGAAGGTTGAACACAAGAGAAAATACATATACTTCCACATATGTGACAGGAAAGGAAATCAACAAGAAGAAGAAATCCATAAACCATTATAATAAAGATGCCTGGTTCTCATTTTAAGATATTTATTCATCTAACAAAACCCATTTTCTAGCATGAAAGCCTAGCTTGTCTTTCAGATATGATTTGTGATTTGTTTGTACAAGGTGAGAAAAGAAAAAGGAAAACAAACCTGGCGATGTGTGTGTGTGTGTGTGTGTGTGTGTGTGTGTTTAATTCATTGTTAAACAAATTAGATCACATGCTAGCTCTCTTTCAAATTTATCATGCTGAGATTTGCTTTTACTTCTGTCTCTAGCCTTGTACTAGATTAGCTCTATTTTGGGAGGACAAGACACTTACTGGTAATTACTCTCTTTGAGCAAGACGAAAGGATAAATGGCACAGTGCTAGCTAGCATACTGTCTGAGGACACATAATTTGGTGTCATAGAAAGCTGGTTTTGAGTCCCAGTGCCTTGATGTGTGGCGCACTTTCCCAGGAACACAAATTCTGGGGATTCAATGCACAGAGTCATTCCAGGTGCTTTGCAGTCAGTGTTCTTATGATTAGCATCATAGAACTGGTGACTGAGGTTCTTTCATTTTACTTAACTTGTTTTTTTTTTTTTTCTTTGACTGAAACCTTCTGGCAATACTTTCTTGGCTTATCTACAATGTTTTGACTTCACTCTCACTATTGACTTGGAATTTGCATCTGAGAACCTACTTTAGATGCATCTCTCATTTCTGACCTTATTTCTTCTGATTCACATGGATGGACGTGCCAGCTCCTGGCCCTGACCCAGACTGTATTTCTGGAATGTATGTTGGCAGCATAATCTCTTTTGTCCCATCCTGGCTCTGTTGGCTGTTTGCTAAGTGCTTCAAACTCAATTTCCTTCTTGTTTGCTTGTCTTCAGTATATCTGTCACCTTCTTTCTTTTATGAATAATCTGGGAGTACTAAAAGGAGGTGATGAATATATTTTCCTACTATTTTAGACTCCATAGACATGTAATATTGAAGAATTTTTAGCATAAATTTTTTCAACATTTTCAGATTGACAAAAATCTGTGTTGTTTATATTTTAATTCAGTAGAGTAATATTGAAGGATGGCTTCTGTTGAATATTGGTCAAAGGGAGCCAATATCTTCTTTGATTAAAATTTTCATAGTATCTCAGTAGACTGACAAAAGAGTGCCTTTATTCTCTCTTTTGATTACATTTGTTCATTTAAAAATATTTCAAATAAACTTTATTATAATAAAACCTACAATTAAAATTATCACACATCAAAATTAACACAGACCTATGTCCTATACAGCTTCATGAATTTCTATACAATGGAAATGACATATGAAATAACTTCATTTTAAATTTTAGACTTTTAGTATCAAATATATCTTATGACTTATATTTATTTACATTGAATGCAGGAAATGAACACAAGGTATAAAAGAGAATATAACAGGTATTATTTTCCTTTTAATTCTGTTATGGATATTTTTGTTACGGTGTTGGATAACCACATATATCAATACATATACATATATACATATACATATATATACATATATATGTATACACACACACACACACACACACACACATATATATATATATATATATATATATATATATATATATATGATCCAAAATGGAGTTTGTCTCAGTTTTGTACTCAAGCATAACCCCTGTAGGAGTAGTTAACAACTTTGGAAATTGGCATAAGAAAGAGAAAAAGCTTATAAAGTGGTTGCTCCCTCTGAGACTGTATTACTGGCAGGGACAGACTTAAGCATATTTCATCCATGTTACTCAGACAACTACATTGTTCTTCCAGCTTGTGGAAGAAGATAGTCATTCCATGTTTTCTGTGGACAAAGCCATAAAAACATTGGGGGAAAATGATTACTGTGATCCATATCACAGGAATAAAATACACCCTACTGTTTACTTTAAACCAGGGGTGATAAACAGTTTACTTTTTAACTATAATTACACAAGTGAATTTCTTCATATTTCCATATCTTTATAAATAAAATATGAGTAATAATCTCCATCTTGAAATAATAAACTATTTTGTTAGTTATGACAGTGCAACCAATTACAATAAAAATATTCTGAAGGCTTATGTTTTGAGGATACTTGATCCTCAATTCAGTTGTACTTTAAACATTGCTAAATGCATTAAAGATTGCTTTATTCTCCACCTTATTCATTATCTCAAGGAGTAAAACAAGGGAGAGAGTGCAAATATATATAGAGGAACTTATTTTGTTTCTTCATCAATTACTGTATGCACCATGCATTTATGGTATTTTCTTTTTAGGCCTCATATTTCTATTTTATAATACGAGGTGATACTTTTATGGGAACAGCCTAAAGTTAATATAGAAAGAGAAATGTTATACTAAATGACATTAAAGCAATCATTTGAACACTGTATATTTAAGGCTCTTAGCCTTCTACTCTCTTTTATCTGGGTGAAAGCTAAAAGGCAAGGGGATTTTAATTTTAATTGACAATATTGCATAGGGATTACGAAAGTAGAGAATACATAGAGTTAGCAGAGCATATACAGAGACATGAAAGAATGTTAGTTATTCGGACAGAACCTGACATATTTATTGGTACATAAGTTTACCTTTGTCTAGTATGCCTCTGTGTACATAGCTATGCACATAAGTCCTAAGAGAAACTGTGAAGAATTTAACTACAATCACAAAGAGACTCTACAAGTACTTTTTAGTAAACATCTATCATTTGGTAAAATGTTTATCATCATTGGAAGACTCGGAAAATACTAATTTGGGAGTGGTGAAATAATATTAAATTTTCAAATTTAAGCTGAAAGATTTTATATGTATATGTGAATGAAAGAGGGAATGTTGGATATGCAGTTTCACATGATGACTAAGACTTTGGAACAGTGAGAAGAGCAGATATGAGAGCAAGAATTTGGAGGAAAATGAACCAATGAACTTTCTGATTAAATTAGAGATCTAAGGAAGAGGGATGCTGTACTTTGTTTTGCACACCTAAGTCAGTGTGATTCATTTGACAGTGTGATGGCAGAAGTATATAACAAAGTCGAGTTTTTTTATTTTGAACATTTGAACTATACGATTCCATAAGGATTCATACTGAAATACAAATTAAATACTTTAATGTACACATCTGAAGCTAAAGGAAAACTCAGACTCAGGGATGTAGAGCAGTGTGCCATTGGCCTAGGGAAGTCCACTGTATTAGAGAAAAGAGAGGGGAGAAAACAGTGGGGAGCACTGTGTGTGACAGAACTAGAAGACTAGGGTCTTAGGGTTTCTCTTGCAATGATGAAATATCACGACCAAAGAAACATGGGGAGAAAAGGTTTGTTTGGCTTACACTTCCACATCTCTCTTCATTATCGAAGAAGTCAGGACAAGAACTCAACAAGTCAGGAACCTATAAGAAGTCGCTGATTTAGAGGCCATAGAGGGATGCTGTTAGTGACTTGCTGACCATGGATTGCTCAACCCGGTTTCTTATAGAACCCAGAACTACCAGCCTAGAAATGGCACCAACCCAAAATGGGCTGGACCCTCTACTATCATTTGTGACACTGAAAAGACTAAAACAGAAGGACCACTGCAAGTGTAGAGCTAACATGGCCTAGACCAATCAGAGCTGCATAACATGACCCTGTCCCAAATACACAGAAGCAAACAAACACAAATAGTAACACATATGATGAGGTATAAATTAGGATACCACAACATGTGCAGATTTTATAACATTTGGCATTTCCAGGTGGGTTGGGGTTCTTATGTGTTAGTTTTAGTGTAGTAGGTGCAATGTAATGGTTGGAGGAGAAGCCGTGGGGAGAAGACACATGAGCCAATTTTAGAATGAAATGAAAAAGAGACTACCATAGCTAAGATGTGTAGGGTAAGTACATCGATTTTATTGTTTTCTATGAAAGAAAAATAAGGGCTTACATAGAGCAAATTATTCTTTAAAAAAAAAAGAGAGAGAGAGAGAATAGTTTGTAACAAAATATTGTAAACCTATGGCAAAGTGTTGCTATCATTTTGGTTTTGATTTAATTTCCCTAGGTCGATCCATAGTGTTTATTTTCCAAACAGTAGTTTGGGTTTTTGACAAGTTATATAACCTTCTTAAACTTTAATTTCCTCTGCTGTGTAATTAAGGAAATAAAGAAGACTATTTCAAAAGAGTTTTGTAAGACACAAATAAAATATTGTAGATGGGATTGCCTTGTAAAGAGCAAGCTACCAGAGTAAGTTAATTACCACTTCTGTTGTTGCTTTAAAAGTGTTCTGAGTTCACCATATTGTTCAACTATATTTCCTTTCCCTGGAGTTCAGTATCTCTGCTTCCTGCAAGTACATATTTCTATTTTTATTATTTGCTGAATAATGTTCTTTGCTCCTTTGAGACTCTGAGATATGGACTCCTGCAAAAAACAGCTCTCATTTAACCTCTTTTACACAGTTTATCTTTAAATCCCACAGCTGCTTTAAAACCTTCCCCAGGTATCTGAAGACCCAATTTCTCATTCTCCCAAACTAGATTTTATGTGGATGAATGCTGCCAAGTTTTAAGGATCTGCAGTTTTGCTCTATTGATGATGTAATACGCTAGCCTGCTGAAGATTCATGGCTGCTAGAAGATGCAATGCCCCTGGGTCAGAGGAAAACGGCCTCCTTAATCATGTCAGAGTAGGCTGCATGCATCTTATGTATGGAAAGGCTCCCTACATAAGTTCTCATAAGAAAAGGGCCAGGTCACCTCTATGCAGGCAGAAAATCAAGTTGTGGGGAGGAAACTCAGAGTTAAGGAGCTTTGCATCTTTTACAGTGGACAATAAAAATGCCTCATCTCCACTCAAAATATATGATATATAAGATACTCAAAATGCTAGGCTAGAATGCAGGAAGTTGGTTGGTGTCTCTGCTTGCGATATTCACAGAACATGAAGCAAGCCCACGGGTGTCTTTCAACACAGAAGCTAAAAGCAACCATTAACACCACAGTGTCCAGAGGTAATGCGCATGCTTATTTGCCTCTCAGGCTGCCTTGCAGTGTAAAGCATTCTGTGATTGCTTGTTTGTCTGCTTCATTTCAGGTCTGATCCATTCCCTTCCCCCTACTCTCAGGTTTGTGGTACATCCCAATTACGCCCTCCATTTATTTTCTTTCTTTCTTTCTTTCTTTCTTTCTTTCTTTCTTTCTTTCTTTCTTTCTTTCTTTCTTTCTTTCTTTCTTTGTACATTTTTTGTTTGTTTGTTTGTTTGTTTTTCGAGACAAGGTTTCTCTGTGTAGCCCTGGCTGTCCTGGAACTCACACTGTAGACCAGGCTAGCCTCTGCCTCCCAAGTGCTGGGATTAAAGGCATGCACTACCATGCCTGGCACGCCTTCCATTTTCAAGGTGGGAAGCTCACCTACTTTATATATTCATCCCAGGAATAGGAAGCAGAATCAACTTGTTGAATGTTTTTGGATCATACTCAAGAAAAATTAAAGCTTAAACCCATATATCTAAAGAAAAGATCCTCCTCTCTCTTCCTTTTTGTGGGCTCTCTCTCTATCACACACACAAACACAAACATGATATTCTTGCAATATAATGACTTTATTTGTCAATGTTTTGTTATTAAACTAAGAAAAGTAGTATTTGGGGAGAAAGGAATGGATGGCTCCACTCTAGCCACACTCTCCCCCTCGCCAAATATGTTGAGTACTCTGCAAGTGACTAAATCCACTGCTAAAGTCTAAATGTCTAAATGGGACTAAATGTCACTGCTCTTTCTCTCAGTATCTATGTTATGGTGTCTTTGACAGAGTGTCTCCTGAAGCTGCTAGAGGGTGAATGGCTTCCAGAAGCTTTCCAGTTTAGTTGTTACAGCTTTGGGATAGTGGGTAAAGCCACCCCAATATTTACAAACATCTGCTAAGAGTATAGGACTTATGCTTTAAAAAAAAATAATCCTATTGAAATTCAGTCTTTAGAAATTGATTTAACAGCTCTGCCTTAGTTATATAAAATTCTAGAAAGAAGTCTAAGATGAAAAAAGACAACAGTTTTCATGGAAACCAGGACTCATTCTAATCTTTGATGAGATATGATTTAATATGACTGTTGAAATTAACTACTATCAAGATCAGATTGGCTGATTTTGATGTATGTGTGTGTGTGTTTATGCATGTGTGCATTCTCTTCAGAAGTCACAGGAATGCATACCATTTCCTCAAACCTCCTTCACTAATTTCAGTTGCAAAATCTAAATAAAGACAAAGCAGAGAACATTAAATAACTTGGGGCCTCTTGGGCCAAAAACTGCTCAGTTTTTCCTTTCCTTTCCTTTCCTTTCCTTTCCTTTCCTTTCCTTTCCTTTCCTTTCCTTTCCTTTCCTTTCCTTTCCTTTCCTTTCCTTTCC